>NC_140994.1:201825145-202060145 GCF_052327205.1 Somniosus microcephalus | reverse complement strand
AGGGCCCTGAGTTTGTACAATAAACCATTTTATTTATTCACATTGTCCATGTTTGATCTTTGAAGTGTTTGTTGCCTTAACCGGCTGTGGGCTTGCGGAGCGGCTGCAATCATGTTCTTTCATTGGCACAAGCCATTCCCTGACAGGGGGCCTAGAAGTGACGTTCAATAAGCCGCCGACGGGCGGCCCTTGGACCTTCTGCCTCCCTCCTGGGCTGGTACTCCTCGTCCTCCTCCTCCTCATGCTCCTCCTGCTCCTCCCCCTGAGGTGGTGGTCCAACGTGAGGTGGCAGTGCCTGAGTCCTGCGGATAGCCAGGTTGTGCAGCATGCAGCAAACGACGACGAATTGGGAGACTCGCTCCTGCGAATACTGGAGGGCTCCCCCGGAGCGATCCAGACAGCGGAACCGTTGCTTCAGGACGCCGATTGTTTGTTCGATGAGGTTCCTGGTCGCTTGATGGCTCTCGTTGTATGCCTCTTCAGCAGGGGTCATGGGCGCGCGGAGCGGGGTCATGAGCCAGGTACACAAAGGATAGCCTTTGTCCCCGATGAGCCATCCTCTTGGGTGAGGCTGTGCCTGGAACATGTCAGCCACAGTTGTCTGTCGCAGGATAAAGGCATCGTGGCTGCTGCCTGGAAAGCAGGCATTGACAGCTAGGATGCGCTGCCTGTGGTCACACACCAGTTGTACGTTGAGGGAATGGTAGCCCTTCCGGTTGCGGTAATCCTCGGCATGCTCCAGAGGTGCCCGCAAAGCCACATGCATGCAGTCAATGGCGCCCTGCACCATGGGGAAGCCCGCTATTCTTGCAAATCCCACTGCACGCTGCTGCTGCTTGTCCAGGGTCATGGGGAAGGAGATGAATTGACGTCTCCTTCTGAAAAGGGCATTGGTCACCTGGCGGATGCAGCAATGCACGGCGAACTGGGAGATGTTAGCGATGTCCCCAGCAGCGGATTGGAAGGAGCCGGTGGCATAGAAGTTGAGAGCCACCGTCACCTTCACTGCCACCGACAGAGACGTCCTGCGCATCAGCTGTGGACGCAGAACTCTGTGAAGCAGCTGGCAGATCTCTGCAACCACCTCCCTTCTGAATCGCAGCCTCCTAACACACTGCGCAGCAGACATGTTGAGATAGGAGAACTGCTGGCGGTATACCCTGGGTGGGTAAGGCCTCACTTGGTGACGCCTGTTGCCCCCTCTGCGTCTAGCCAGGGCTGCCACTCTCTCACGGCGTCTGTAAGCCCTTCCGACATAAAGCTGAAACTCAGCGTTGGCACCCAATGCAGCCCCCATAATGTGCAGGCAAACACTGAGATCTCAATGAAGGCAAAGATAATTGCAAAGCTCTGGCCTGAAGCCAAAAAGACCTGTCCTAGTGTTGGGCCAAAGCAGTACGCTCTCTTCCTTGGTCTCTCTCCAAAAATCCGTTGCACAAGAGTGAATGCTGCAAAATGGCTGCCCTTTATAGTGCAGGGTAAGTGCCCTTTAATTTGCGCTCCCCGCGGCCCGCCTCGGCTGTGTACCGTTCCACTTCACAGTCGTTAGGGCCGCCCGGCGCACAATGGGGCGGCGCGAGTGAAGTTCCGGTTCCGGGCGCACAAAGGGCGTTGCACGACGAAATGACGTCATGATCTGCGCGTGCAGCTGAGCGCGCGCAAAGACTTTGCGCCGGCGCTAAATGTCTACTGAAGTTGGGGCGAGGCACAGATCGCGCTGCGCCCGGGCGCTAAGCGCCTAGCGCTCGAGATCTGCTCCTCCTAAGGCGCTAACGGCTGGCGCAGCCAACTGAATTTCTAGGCCTTTATATCCAGGAAAATTTAGTACCCAATCCTGCCCTTTTTTGAGCCAGTTCTCCGTTATCGCCACAACATCATATTCCTATGTGGCTATTTGCACCTGCAGCTCACCAACCTTGTTTACCACACTTTGTGCATTCACGCACATGCACTGTAAACCTATATTAGACCTTCTTGTATGTTCTCTTAGTGTGACCCCACCTAATACTGTACTATTTCTTACTCTAGTGCTATCCGTCTCTCCCAATCATTTGTGCACCTTGTTTCTCCTTTCTAATGCTACATCCTGGTGCCCATCCCCCTGCGAAATTAGTTTAAATCCTCCCCAACAGCACTAGCAACCCCCCTCCTCGAGGACTTTGGTACCGGCTCTGTTGAGGTGCAACCTGTCCAGCCTGCACAGGTCCCACCTCCCCCAGAACCGGTCCCAATGTCCCAGAAATCTAAAGCCCTCCCTCCGGCACCATCTCTCCAACGACGCATTCATCTGCTCTATCCTCCTATTTCTATGCTCACTCGTGCACGGCACCGGGAGTAATTCAGAGATTACTACCTCTGAGGTCCTGCTTTTTAATCTCTTTCCTAGTTCCCTAAAATCTGCCTGCAGGACCTCATCCCTCTTTCTACCTATGTCATTGATACTGATATGGACCACGACCTCTGGCTGTTCACCCTCCCCCCTTAGAATGTTCTGCAGCCGCTCAGTGGCATCCTTGACCCTGACACCAGGGAGGCAGCATACCATCCTGGAATCATGTCTGCAGCCGCAGAAACGCATGTCTCTTCCCCTAACTATCGAATCTCCTATCCCTATTACTTTCCCGATCTTCCTCCTCCCCCCCTGTACAGCTGAGCCACCCGTTGTGCCATGGGCTTGGCTCTGGCTGTACTCCCCAGAGGAACCATCGTCCTCACCGGACTGGTTCGAGAGCGAGCTGCACTCAGGTTAATCCTGCACTTCCTGCCTGGTCCTCCTTGTCTGTCTGACGGTCACCCATTCCCTCTCTGCCTGCACACTCTTAGGCTTAGGGGTGACCACCTCCTGAAACATGCTGTCCACGTAGCTCTCAGCCTCACAGATGCACCGCAGTGACGCCAGCTGCTGCTCAAGCTCCGAAACCACTGCAAGTTGTTGTGATCTGGAATACACTGCCTGAAAGGGTGGTGGAAGCAGATTAAATAGTAACACTCAAAATAGAATTGGATCAATACTTGAAGGGGAAATTTTTTTACAGGGCTATGGGGAAAGAGCAGAGGAGTGAGATAAATAGCTCTACCAAAGAACAGGCACGATGCGTCGAATGGCTTCCTTCTGTGCTCTATCATTCTATGATTCTAGTCAAACATGGCCAACCCTAGACAAATTAATATTGACTGCCCCGATCAGTCAATGGCTTTCAAGGTATTAATTTATTTTTATATTGTCATAGAGGAGAACAGGCTTCCTTATTGTTTGATACATAATCCTGAAATTGTTTGTGAACATACTCACATTTTATGGTAACAGACACCTTTGAGCACATCTCTAGAGACCTGAATCATATGCAATGCACAGCTCTAATTACTGATGGTGGCAAACTCCTCTCGGCTTCTTCAGCATACCATGCAGAGAAGCATAATTATTTAGCACTGATGTGAGTTACCTTTGAGCTGGAAGCATTGTATGTTACCTTGAGTAAAATATAAATAAACATAGACTGCTATACCCTTTAGGTTATAAAATACATTTTCTCCTGCATTCCATCACAATATTTTCAGAGGTCTCTTTTCTGAGAGTTTTTTATTCTACATATAATAGTATATGTTAGAAATCTTGTGTCTGCCAGCACTTTCTGTCTGTATAGCCTTATTTCCTGCTGTCTTATTTTAATCATACTTTTATGTCTACTTTTACAGGTTATGAATTATGTCCACAATTATAATGGACTACTACAATTATAATCTGACACTCTTCTCCCATTCCTTCTCCCCATCCATCGCTGCTACTCTTCTTCTATTCCCCCAGTTAAACTTCTTCCCCCTCCCCTCCAGATCATGTTAGCACTCTTTCCCTTCCCCATCTCTCAGTTCACGGTGACTCCCCGCTCATTCACAGCTAATACTGGCGCTCTCCTTCCTCTCCCCTCCCTCCAGCACCATTCACCTGCTTCTGCCCTGTTCCCTCTATTTCTATCCATTTCCCCTTTCATTGATCTCCATTTGCTCCTTTTTCATTGTTATCTGTTTCTGCCCCTGTTCTCTCAGTCGAGCTCTTACACAAGATTGGCTACTGTGCACTAGGCTAGATCCCACTCTCCTATCAGGGCCACTCTGAGCATTAACAGCAAGGATTATGGCCTCTGTATATTTGAAACCCAGTTTTTGGAAGCGTATTTTGCCTACAGCGTATGGCGCACATAATCCCTGCCATTAGTGCTGGAATCAGTGCTGAGAGGAGAGAGGGACCTTGTCCAATGCAATAGCAGGTGGACTTGCTCGGGAGTGGGGTTGGGTGGGGGGGGTGGGGGCGGTGGGGAGGAGGGTGGAGGAGTGGAGAATGGCCCCGTTCACACTGAATTTTATTAGCAAATGCTAGTATGGTGACCGAGTACCCAAAACACTGACTGTTAGCATGAAATGCTGAAGGTTGGCATGTAACATTTTAAAAATTCGTTCATGGGATGTGGGCATTGCTGGCGAGGCCAGCATTTATTGCCCATCCCTAATTGCACTTGAGAAGGTGGCTGTGGGCTGCCTTCTTCAACCGCTGCAGTCCGTGTGGTGAAGGTACTCCCACAGTGCTGTTAGGTAGGGAGTGCCAGGATTTTGACCCATGAGGATCAGCGATATTCTTCTAAGTCAGGTTGGTGTGTGACTTGGAGGGGAACATGGAGGTGGTGGTGTTCCCACGCGCCTGCTGCCCTTGTCCTTCTAGGTGGAAGAGGTCACGGGTTTGGGAGGTGCTGCTGAAGAAGCCATGGCGAGTTGCTGCAGTGCATCTTGTAGATGGTACACACTGCAGCCATGGTACGTTGGTGGTGGAGGGAGTGAATGTTCAAGGTGGTGGATGGGGTGCCAATCAAGCGGGCTGCTTTGTCTTGGATGGTGTCAAGCTTCTTGAGTGTTGTTGGAGCTGCACTCATCCAGGCAAGTGGAGAGTATTCCATCACACTCCTGACTTGTGCCTTGTAGATGGTGGAAAGGCTTTGGGGAGTCAGGAAGTGAGACACTCGCCACAGAATACCTAGCCTCTGACCTGCTCTTGTTGCCACAATATTTATGTGGCTGGTCCAGTTAAGTTTTTGGTCAATGGTGACCCCCGGGATATTGATGGTGGGGGATTCGTTGATGGTAATACCATTGAATGTCAAGGGGCGGTGGTTAGACGCTTGTTGGAGATAGTCATTGCCTGGCACTTGTGTGGTGCGAATGTTACCTGCCACTTATCAGCCCAAGCCTGAATGTCATCCAGGTCTTGTTGCATGTGGGCATGGACTGCTTCATTATCTGAGGAGTTACGAATGGCACTGAACAATGTGCAGTCATCAGCGAACATCCCCACTTCTGACCTTATGATGGAGGGAAGGACATTGATGAAGCAACTGAAGTTGGTTGGGCCTAGGACACTGCCCTGATGAATTCCTGCAGTGATGTCTTGGGGCTGTGATGATTGACCTCCAACCTCCACAACCATCTTCCTTTGTGCTAGGCATGACTCCAGCCAGTGGAGAGTTTTCTTCCCGATTCCCATTGACTTCAGTTTTACTAGGGCTCCTTGATGCCGCACTCGGTCAAATGCTGCCTTGATGTCAAGGGCAGTCACTCTCACCTCACCTCTGGAATTCAGCTCCTTTGTCCATGTTTGGACGAAGGCTGTAATGAAGTCCGGAGCCAAGTGGTCCCAGCGGAACCGAAACTGGGCATCAGTGAGCAGGTTATTAGTGAGTAAGTGTTGGTTGATAGCACTGGCGATGACACCTTCCATCACTTTGCTGATGATTGAGAGTAGACTGATGGGGCAGTAATTGTCGGGATTGGATTTTTCCTGCTTTTTGTGGACAGGACATACCTGGGCAGCTTTCCACATTGTCGGATAGATGCCAGTGTTGTAGCTGTACTGGAACAACTTAGCTAGCGGCGCGGCTAGTTCTGGAGCACAAGAATTCAGCACGACAGCCGAGATGTTGTCGGGGCCCATAGCTTTTGCTGTATCCAGCGCACTCTGCCGTTTATTGATATCACATGGAGTGAATCGAATTGGCTGAAGACTGGCTTCTGTGATGGTGGGGACCTCAGGAGTAGGCCGATATGGATCATCCACACGGCACTTCTGGCTGAAGATGGTTGCAAATGCTTCAGCTTTGTTTTCTGCACTCACGTGCTGGGCTCCATCATCATTGAGGATGGGAATATTCATGGAACCTGCTCCTCCCATTAGTTATTTAACGGTCCACCACCATTCACGACTGGATGTGGCAGGACTGCAGAGCTTTGATCTGATCTGTTGATTGTGGGATTGCTTAGCTCTGTCTATAGCAAGCTGCTTCCGCTTTTTAGCATGCATGTAGTCCTGTGTGGCAGCTTCCCCAGGTTGGCACCTCATTTTTAGGTATGCCTGGTGCTGCTCCTGGCATGCTCTTCTACACTCCTTATTGAACCAAGGTTTGTCCCCTGGCTTGACGGTAATAGTAGAGTGAAGGACATGCCAGGCCATGAGGTTACAGATTGTGGTGGAATACAATTCTGCTGCTGCTGATGGACCACAGCACCTCATGGATGCCCAGTTTTGAGCTGCTAGATCTGTTCTGTTCTGAATCGATGCCATTTAGCACGGTGATAGTGCCACACAACACGATGAAGGGCGTCCTCAGTGTAAAGGTGTGACTTTGTCTCCACAATGACTGTGTGGTGATCACTGCTACCAATGCTGTCATGGACAGATGTATCTGCGACAGGTAGATTGGTGAGGACGAGATGAAGTAGGTTTTTCCCTCGTGTTGATTCTCTCACCACCTGTCGCAGGCCCGGACTGGAAGCTATATCCTTCAGGACTCGGCCAGCTCGGTCAGTAGTGGTGCTACTGGCCACTCTTGGTGATGGAGATTGAAGTCTCCCACCCAGAGTACATTCTGTGCCCTTGCTACTCTCAGTGTTTCTTCCAAGTGGTGTTCAACATGGAGAAGTACTGATTCATCAGCTGAGGGAGGGCCGTAGATGGTAATCAGCTGGAGGTTTTCTTACTCATGCTTGACCTGATCCCATGAGACTTCATGGGGTCCGGAGTCAATGTTGAGGATTCCCAGGGCCACTCCTTCCTGACTAAATACCACTGTGCCGCCACCCCTGCTGTGTCTATCCTGCCGGTGGGACAGGATATACCCAAGGATGGTGATGGAGGAGTTTGGGATATTGGCTGAAAGGTATGATTCTGTGAGTATGACTATGTCAGGCTGTGCTTGACTAGTCTGTGGGACAACTCTCCCAATTTTGGCACAAGTCCCCAGATGTTGGTGAGGAGGACTTTGCAGGATCGACTGGGCTGGGTATGCCGCTGTCGTGTCCGTAGCCAGTGCCGAGATCGATGCCGGGTGGTCCGTCCGATTTTTTTCTTATTGTTTTTCACAACTGAGTGTCTTGCTTGGCCATTTCAGAGGGCAGTTAAGAGTCAACCACATGGCTGTGGGTCTGGAGTCACATATAGGCCAGACCAGGTAAAGATGGCAGATTTCCTTCCCTAAAGGACATTAGTGAACCAGATGGGTTTTTACGACAATCCAATAGTTTCATGGTTATCATTACTGATACTAGCTTTTTATTCCAGATTTATTTAATTAACTTAATTTAAATTCTTCAGCTGCCGTGGTGGGATTCTGAACTCACGTCTCCGGATCATTAGTCCAGGCCTCTGGATTACTAGTCCAGTAACATAACCACTATGCTACTGTTCCCTATCTGTGGAATAGCTTTAACTTGCAAATAATCCATAAATTATTCACCCCTTTGTGAAATTTTGTTTGCTAAAGTTATTAGCTGAATGCCCTAAATAAATTATAATTGTTTAATTTAGACAACTGTCTCCATTAAAGGTGCAATTAGTCCATTCTAATTGATACATAGTCCAAAATGCTATGAAATGGGTACAATTGTATGCACTGTTGTGGTTATTTTCTGAGAGCAGATGGTCACACAATGAAACATTTTATCTATAACGTATCATGTTAGTGGCTTCTTTCTTTCTATCATGGTACATGCAGAATTAAAAACCAGATTCACTCTCTCAAAATATCCCCTTTTGTTTTGATACACAATAGTCACAGAGCAGACTGGTAACTGAGGAAGTGGCTAAATTATTCAGTTCACATCCTGTGGGACTGAGATTTGACAGTACTATTTGAGTTTAAAAGACACCTATATTGACATTTCCTTTGTCCTGGTTGCATTTGAAAGTACATATCAGCTTATCTTATTCAAATTCATTCACCCGCCTGAAGCCTACAGAGAGATATTGATGATCCAGAGACACTCTGTGAAAGGTCAGTAGTAACCACCAAATAAGGTTAATGATCAGGGATGTTGTGGCAGGTCCATTTCACACTGAAGTTTAGCAGTGAGAATGGATTAGTAAGCCTGTGACTAGTGTGACTCTACAATGTGCCATTGGCACTGTTCTCTTATTCTTTTACTATTTGATAAATCTGTTTGACTGCTTATAGCTGGCAGATCATGTGAGGGCATCTAATATAACCAGTAAGCTGAATACAGTGACAAGGGTTTTCTATGTGACCCCTGAGCTCACTACAAATTACCTAGTTATTGGGCAAGTAATGGCACATGCCAGCTTCTGGGGAGTGAGGGCTTCCCTATGGGAATCACCTGAGATGCTGAACCTGAGAAAAGTATCTGGAATAAAACATATTTGTGTAAAGAAAAAACCTGACGTACCATGAAATCATGAGTAGGGATTCATAATGACATAGCAGAGGAACACTTCACAACAAAGGTCTACTTTTAGTGCTTTTATATCATTAAACAAGAAACAAGGGTGAAATAAAAGACTCTGGCCTGGAGATTCCACTAGGTGCACAATTTGCCCAAATCAGTGCAAAAGAGTGAAGAATTTCAAGAGCAAATTATGTCCAGTGCAAATCGAGTTTATCCGATCTTATGCGCTGGTTTAAAAAAACATTGCGCTAGAAGCCGGCCCCACCCACAAAACTGGCCATGTCCCCAGATCGACTTAATCACCATGGCGAGTTTCCACTAATTGTGCCCATTTGCGGGCCTTCAAGGAGGCTCTTAAAATTAAGCTTTTTTAAAAAGGTGCAAGGACACTAATGGGCACCTTTAAAAAGCTTTAAAATACTTTTAAATTTTTTTTAAGAAACTGAATTCTGTACACCAGTGAAACTAGTAAATGGTCCTGTATATTATTTTAAAGTCACTTTTAGTCTTTTTAAATCAGGTTACTCAAAGTTGGAGGACTAGACACTCTGATTAAAAATGCTTATGTTTTGTGATAAACCCATTTTCAGCTGTATTAGTAAACCTGCACCAGGTTGTCACTCTTAAATAAATAAAGCAATTTAAATAAATAAAGCAATTATTTTAATGTAAATTAAAAAAAATTACGTTCTTAAAGCACTATCCGATTGCGCTGATACAAAAGCAAAATACTGCGAATGCTGGAAATCTGAAATAAAAACAGAAAATGCTGGAAATACTCAGCAAGTCAGGCAGCATCTGTGGAGAGAGAGACAGAGTTAATGTTTCAGGTCGATGACCAAGGTTCTGACGAAGGATCATCGACCTGAAACGTTGGCCCAGAAATTCGGGTCGGGGGCTTCCCGCGGGTGTAAGCCCCTGACCTGCACTTACCTTGCGCGCTGGCAGTTGAGCTGTAGGGCCCCGTGGAATTCCGCTCCAGGGCCTGGCCCAGCTGCCGGCTGAAATAAAGAATAGATTTGCCTTTCTAATCTAGGCTTTATTAACTTAAAAATCCTGTAGCACATCTTTCAACACCCAGTCCCAACTAAAGGCTGGAAAGAACTGAATTTAAGATGGCCACCACAAATCACATGACATCAACTACCAATGAGATTACAGCATATATCCCAAGGCAGGAAACAAACAACCAATCACAATACTTCTTACTAAACATAAAGAATAATCACCACATTCACCCCTCCTTTTAAAATATACTCCAACCTAAATAACCTTTACAATTTATAATTAATTATTTACAACTAAAACTATGCACAGACAAAATAAAACTATTCAACATGACACAATACTAAGTGAGCAACAACAAATAGTAACATTGCACATAAATATTAAGTATCTCTCAACTAAAACAATATAATATAATATTTCAACAATTTTAAAACATTACTATCAATTTAAAAGTCCATTTTCAATCGGTCGACCAGATATCTTGTTCGTGTCGACCTTCTTAACCTTGGTGAAATTCCTTGCCCTCCCACACCAGGAGACACAGAAGTATCTTCTGCAGGAAGGCTATCCATATCCCGATTTTCAACGGTTTCCGGATTAGAAACCCCATCAGGAGGTAAACTGGGACGGTCATGAACATCCATCGAGGGCTGACTAATAGAAGTATAATTATCTGCAGTCGGATTGGAAATATTCGTAGTATCTGTAACAGCATCCACATTATCTGAATCATGACTATTGTTAATATCCTCAGAAGAGGGCTGGCCACCACAAGAAGCCAAGTCTTTAATTGAAACGGTACTTTCTTTCCCATCTTGGAATCGAATATGAGCATATTGGGAATTTGCCTCCAACAGCTCCACCTCCTCCACTAAAGGATCATATTTTGACAATCTAACATGGCGTCGAAGCAGCACAGGTTCCTGCATAGTAAGCCATGAAGGTACCGAATATCCCGTAGTAGATCTCCGCGGATAGTTAAAGAGCCTTTCATGGGGGGGTCACATTAGTAGCCGTTGAAAGCAATGATCTAATGGAATGCAGGGCATCCGGCAGTACCATTTCCCACTGTGTATTCTTAAGGTTCCGGGATGTCAAAGCCAACATAACTGCCTTCCAGATCACCCCATTGTATCGTTCGCACTGTCCATTACCCTGGGGATTATACGGGGTAGTTCTGCTAGTAGAAATTCCCCGACTCTGAAGGTATTCCTTCAACTGGGAAGACATAAAAGAACTTCCCTGATCCGAATGGATATACGCAGGCATCCCAAAGATGACAAAAAGTTGAGTCAGACATTTGATAACTGTAGCAGCTGATACATCTGCGCAAGGAAAAGCAAAAGGGAACCTTGAAAACTCATCCACAACAGTAAATATATATCGGTTTTGAGTAGTTGAAGGAAGAGGCCCCTTAAAATCAACGCTCAAACGTTCAAAAGGAGAAGTAGCCTTTATAAGATGAGCTCGTTGAGGCTTAAAGAAATTCGGTTTACACCGAGCACAGATAGAACATGATGAAGTCATCCGCTTGACGTCTTCAACTGAAAAGGGCAAATTCTTACTGCGTACGAAGTGTATCATCCTTGTAACCCCAGGATGGCATAAGGCATTGTGAAGATTAATAAGCGTATCTCCGTGAACCACAGAACAATAAGCCCTCGACAGCGCATCAGCAGCAACATTATCCTTCCCCGGACGATAAACTATATCAAAATGGTAACATGCCAACTCAATCCTCCACCTCATTATTTTATCATTCTCAATCTTTCCAAAATGTTTGACATCAAACATAAAGGACACAGACTTTTGATCAGTTACCAACGTAAAATGTCGCCCCGATAAATAATGTCTCCATTTACGCAGTGCTTCTACTATTGCATACGCCTCTTTCTCTATTGAAGAATGCCTTTTTCACTATTGTTCAAGGTACGTGAGAAAAAGGCCACAGGTCTTCCATTTTGGTTCAGAGTAGCCCCAATTGCAAAATCAGAAGCGTCCGTCTCAATCACAAAAGGAACCTGCTCATCAATAGAATGCACAACTGCTCCAAGGATATCCTTTTTAAAATTATCAAAACACGTCCTGGCCTCCCATGATAGAGGATATGTCATAACCCGAATAAGAGGCCGGATCTTCTGTGAAAAATTTGCAATCCAATTAGAATAGTAAGAAAACAGTCCAACAACTCGTTGCAAAGCCTTAGAATTAGTAGGACAAGGTAAATCAATCAATGGTCGCAAACGTTCTGGGTCTGGCTTAATCTTGTTTCCCGAGATAATGTACCCCAGTAGATTTACCTCAGTGGTCAAAAAGGTACACTTCTCTTTATTGAAAGTTAAACCAACTTTTTCCGCAGCTTGAAGGAATCTTTCTAAATTAGAATCATGCTCCACCCTTGATTTGCCACACACCGTGATGTCATCTAAGTATGAAAAGGTGTCAGAGAGAGAGTTATCACTTATAAAAGCATCCATTGCCCGTTGAAAACAAGCAACACCATTAGTAACACCAAATGGTATTCGGCAAAACTGATACAGCTTTCCACCAGCCTCAAAGGCCGTATATGGTTGATCCTTCTTAACAATAGGAATCTGATGATAAGCACTCTTTGGGTCAATAGTGCTAAAAACCTTATACTGAGATACTTTATTGATAAGCTCATCAATCTTAGGCAAAGGGTACGCATCTAATTGAGTATACCTATTAATAGTTTGGGAATAGTCTATCACCATTCATTTCTTATGTCTCTCATTAGTCGTGACAACTACCTGTGCCCGCCAAGGCGAACAACTAGGTTCAATGATTCCTTCCAATAAGAGACGTTGAACTTCAGAATTAATAAATTCTCTATCCTGACTGCTATACCTTCTTGACTTGGTAGCAATTGGCTTACAATCCGGCATCAAATTGGAAAAAAGTGATAATGGAGAAATGGATAAAGAGGTTAATCCACAAATAGATAAAGGTGGCTTAGTCCCTCCAAATGAAAGACTGAGAGACTCGTGTAACTGAAGCACATCATGACCAATCAAAATATCCGCACAGAGATTAGGCAAAACAGATAGGCGTATATCAGTATACGTATTACCTAGAAGAATCAATTTCACAAGGCAACAACCAGCTACTTGTGAAGTGAGAGTCGTCTGAGCCATACACACCTGATAGGAAACAGGCGAAATTTTCAAATGCTTCTCCTTTGCAAACTGAAGACTTATAAAACTCTCAGTACTGCCCGTATCTACAAGGGCCTTCACTTCCAACCCATTAACTTGGGCCGTAACTATAGCTTTGTTTAGGCCATGAGCAAATGCAGCAGAAATTGATGCAATAAACGCCCTATCTAAAGGCTGAATAGTCACAGAGGAGGTAATTGAACCTGATGATTTACACACACGTGCGTAATGACCTCTCTTGCCGCATTTACTACACACAGCCTCCCGAGCAGGACACTTCAGACGAGGGTGCCGGACGTTCCCACAAAAATAACACTTCTGAATCCTAGAGGCAACAGCCACTGAAGTAGAAACTGTTTCAGAATCTAGTAAACCACTCCTATTAAGTCCACATAATTCCTTTTCATCCGGAACTGCCGAAACCACAGTCACAGGCCGATTAAAAAGAGCATAAGAATCCGAACTTCTCTGAGCCACATCCAATGTAGAAGCTTGCTCAAAAGCACTCTTAAGATCCAAAGTCTTATTTTCTAACAACTGCTGATGAATTGATCTAGACAGTAATCCATTAATAAAAGCATCCCGTACCGATTCTTCCTTATATTCTTCAGCCGTCACGGCCTTATAATTACAGTTAACACTAAGGCACCGAAGTGCTTGTAAATAAGTATCCAAAGATTCTCCCACCTGCTGCTTACGGGCAGATAGAAGGTGACGTGCAAATACCTCATTCTTTGGTTTAACAAAAATCTTTTCCAATGTAGAAATAGCCACTTCGCAAGTTTTACAGTCCAAAATATACTTATACACATCCGGAGCAATGTAGTTGATCAGCATATTCAGCTTATTTAGAGACTCTTGATCCAACATGCCCAAAAAGTTTTTAAATGTACAATACCAGTGTTTCCATTTATCATCCACTCCTGCAGAATTAGGGTCAGCATTGAATCGTTCTGGTTAAAGATATCGCTCCATTCTGACATAAAGTTAATAAATTGAAATAAAGAATAGATTTGCCTTTCTAATCTAGGCTTTATTAACTTAAAAATCCTGTAGCACATCTTTCAACACCCAGTCCCAACTAAAGGCTGGAAAGAACTGAATTTAAGATGGCCACCACAAATCACATGACATCAACTACCAATGAGATTACAGCATATATCCCAAGGCAGGAAACAAACAACCAATCACAATACTTCTTACTAAACATAAAGAATAATCACCACACCGGCGCACTGTGCTTGCGTGTCCCAGGGGCGTAGTTAGTGCGATGTGTCCCCTGGGATTACGTGAGCCATGGGCAGCCAATCGGAGGAGGGAAAAGCCCATTCATAAGATTGACAGGTACACCTGTCAAAACTTATAAATACTACGGGCTCAAAATAGCAGTAAACCTTCAAATAAATGTTTTTTAAAAATCACACTTTTTAAATAAACTATAAATTACATTAAATAACTATTTTAAACAATCATTTAAATTTTTGAAAAAAATAATTTTATATTATAATGGGGCTAAAAATAAACTTACCTTGCTTTAAAGTATTTAAAAATAATAAACCTGAGGAAAAAATGTTTTAATTTTAATCAATTGACCACTTGCCTTGCAAAAAGCAAGCCTTATGCCTGCTTTTTAAATGTGTAAATCCTGCAGGCTTACCCTCCCGGGAAAACCTGTAAAAAAAAACTAAGTTCAAAGCGCACGTGCAGCCTCCCCTGCGCGCATGTTCGACCTCTGAACCCCTTCGTTCAGAGGATCGGAAGTGGCGGTTTCCCGTGCATGCGCAGTGCATGCAGGAAACCGGCAATTCCATTTGGCCTACGGGTGAGTACCCCGTGCGTACTCACCCGGGGAGAGCCGAATTTCTTGGCCGTTAACTCTGTTTCTCTCTCCACAGATGCTGCCTGACCTGCTGAGTATTTCCACCATTTTCAGTTTTTATATCCGATTGTGCTGGTTCATGGCAGATTTTACATTAGCGATATGCAAATGAGTTTGAGCGTATTTTTGCTGGTACGCCCATTTTCAGCTGTATTAATCAAACTGCACCAGGTTACGACTCTTAATTATATCAAGGAATCTAAATTGTCAGACTGCTTGTCCAACATCCAGTTCTGGATGAGCAGAAATTTCCTCTAACTAAATATTGGGAACACCGAAGCCATTGTTTTCGATCCTCGCCACAAACTCCATTCCCTCGCCAATCAACTCTCTCCCTCTCTCTGTCAACCCTCTGAGGCTGAACCAGGCGGTTCACAACCTTGGTGTCATATTTGACCCTGAGATGAGCTTCCGACCACATATCCATGCCATCACTAAGACCGCCTATTTCCACCTCCGCAACATCGCCCAACTTCGCCCCTGCCTCAACGCATCTGCTGCTGAAACCCTCATCCATGCCTTTTTTACCTCTATGCTTGACTACCTCTATTGCACTCCTGGCTGGCCTCCCACGTTCTACCCTTCGTAAACTTGAGATTATCCAAAACTCTGGTGCCCGTGTCCTAACTCGCACCAAATCCCGTTTGCCCGTCACCCCTGTGCTCGCTGACCTACATTGGCTCCCGGTTAAGCAACGCCTCGATTTTAAAATTCTCATCCTTGTTTTCAAATCCCTCCATGGCTTTGGCCGTCCCTATCTGTGTAATCTCCTCCAGCCTTAAAACCCTCTGAGATATCTGTGCTCCTTCAATTTTGGTCTCTTGAGCATCCCCGATTTTAATTGCTCCACCATTGGTGGCCGTGCCTTCAGCTGCTAAGGCTGAAAGTTCAGCAATTCCCTCCCGAAACCTCTCTGCCTCTCTACCTGTCTCTCCATTAAGATGCTCCTTAAAATCTACCTCTTTGACCAAGCTTTTGGTCATCTGCCCTAATATCTCCTTATGTGGCTCAGTGTCAAATTCTGTTTGATAACGCTCCTGTGAAGTACCTTGGGATGTTTTACTATGTTAAAGGTGCTATATAAATACAAATTTGTTGATTTTTTTTTAACGCAAAAAAAAATGTACTTTCTAAACACAGCCTGATTTTGCTGGTTCGTGGAAAATTTTGGGGTAGAGTTTCCACTTTGGGCACAATTGGTGAAACAGGCGCAAATTGTGCAATTTTTGAAAAGTGTTTTTCTCTCTCTTGCACTCAGACTCATTTGAATATCACTGAACGCAAAGGCTACCATGAACCAGCACAATTGGGCAGTGTTTGAAAACATTTTCTTTTTAAAATTTGCTTTAAAAATTATTCCTTGATGTATTTAATAGTGGTGGTGTAGGTTGATTAATACAGCTGAAAATAGGTTTATCACAAAAAAAAGCATTTTTAATCACAGTGTCAATCCACCACCTGTGAGCAATGTTCCCTCTAATTTATTTTCATGTGCCGTCCCTTGAACTGGCTGCAGGGCCCAGTCGAGTTTTCGCGCATGCGCGGTTTCTTCCATGTAAAAACCGGTGAGTGGCCGTACTAGAGCGTTGCATGTGAGTAATCTGATTTCAAATGACTAAAAATAGCTTTAAAAAATAAACAGAACCACATCCTAGTTATATTGGGGTACAGTAGTCAGTTTCTTAGTAAATTTTTAAAAATATTATATTCAATAGCTTTTAAAATGTTCCTATTAGCGTCGTTGTGTCCCAAAGAACCAGCTTTAATTTTTAGAGCCTCCTCAAAGGCCTGCAAACAAGTGCAATTAGCGGAGACTCTCAATGGGGATTAATTCATCCTGGGGGCATGGCCAGTTTTGTGGGCAGAGGCTGCTTTTAATGCAATGCTTTTTAAACCAGTGAAAATGGTTGCGGAAACTCGAATTGCGCTGAATGTAATTTGAGTTTAAGATTCTGCAATCTTTTGTGCTGGTTACGCTGATTTCGGGCGAATTTCACTGAAAAACTAGCGCAGCTGAACGGAAACTCCAAGCCTTTATATTCAGCGATATGCAGATGAGTTTGAGTGGAAACTTGAGCAGAAATACAATTCGGGAAATTAGCACAATTTGTTCCTGGATTGCCCTTTCTTAAACCAACACTCTTAATACTGACCTGGATTTTGTGTTCAGAATAACAATGATCTATCAGCAGTCACTTATTATGAAGTAAATCGGACAGCAACTTCTGGCGTCCGCACATGCGCAGAAATCTGGAGGTTGCTGTCCAAGTCGCCCTGCTCCTCCACAAGCTGAGCTTTACCGGCACCTTGCCGATAGACTCAGCATTGAAATACATGTAAGGGGGGTGAAGTTGCTGTACTTACCCATTAGTTATCCACTAGACACACCAGAAAATGTTAGTGCTTGTTCATTCAAGTGTAAGTGAATTTTTAACAGCGTGATAAGTCTTAATTACTGCCAAACAACCTCTCTGGCACTGAAAATTAACTTTTATAAGTGTGGAGTCTCATTCCTTCAGATTTTAATTATTGTTGGAGATTTAATAAAAATTACAATTTTGTTAACTTTTTCTTTCTCGTTTATCTCTCTCTCTTAATCTCACCTTTCTTTACCTCTTTATTTTGCTTTCTGCACATGATTTTACATTGAATTATATATTTTAACTTACACTTCCTGGTTCAGACTCTGCACGCCTCAGTAAGGATTCTTCAATCTGATTGTTTGAGGAGACACACTGTTGCTTGCCCTGTTCAAACAGGTCCCAGATCCCCTGTAGAGGGCACCACACTGAAATGGATCTCTAATAACAGTAAGTTGCTGCACAAAAGCCCATGAAAAGTCTGTGGGTAGCTGTAAGTGTAATGAATGGCGTCATTCATTCACTGCTGACTGCAAAATCATGGCCATTGTTTTGAATGCATTGGTGGTCATTTAGTGAAAGAGAAAATAACCTCTTTGCTGTAACACCTGGAATTAATTCATATCAACTCTGTGCAAAGAAAGTGTTAATAGGGCACTTAGAAAATCATAATGTGATTAGGCAGAGTCAACATGGTTTTATGAAAGGGAAATCGTGTTTGACAAATCTGTTAGAGTTTTTTGAGGATGTAACTAGCAGGGTAGACAAAGGGGTACCAGTGGATGTAGCACATTTGGATTTCCAAAAGGCATTCAACAAGGTGCCACATAAAAGGTTGTTATGTAAGATAAGGGTTGGGGTTAATATATTAGCATGGATTGGTCACATACGTGAAACATTAACTCTGTTTCTCTCTCCATGGATGCAGCCTGGCCTGCTGAGTGTTTCCAGCATTTTCTGTTGTTATTTCAGATTTCTAGCATCCGCAGTATTTTGCTATTGTAAAAAATATTGCTGTTCAGAGAGATTTAGGTGTCCTTGTACAGGAAACACAGAGAGTTAGCATGCAGGTACAGCAAGCAATTCGGAAGGCAAATGGCATGTTCGCCTTTATTGCAAGTGGGCTGGAGTACAAGAGTAAGGAAGTCTTGCTATAATTGTACAGGGCTCTGGTGAGGCCACACCTGGAGTACTATGCATAGTTTTGGTCTCTTTATCTGAGGAAGGATATACTTGCTTTAGAGGCGGTGCAACAAAGGCTCACTAGATTGATTCCTGGGATGAGAGTGTTGTCCTATGAGGAGAGGTTGAGTCCAATGGGCCTATACTCTCTGGAGTTTAGAAGAATGAGTGGTGATCTCATTGAAAGATATAGGATTCTGAGGGTGATTGACAGGCTAGATGCTGAGAGGCTGTTTCCCCTGGCTGGAGAGTCTAAAACTAGGGGGCATAGTCTCAGGATAAGGGGTCAGGCATTTAAGACCAAGATGAGGAGGAATTTCTTCACTCAGAGGGTTGTGAATCTTTGGAATTCTCTACCCCAAAGGGCTGTGGGCGAGTCATTGAGTATATTCAAGACTGAGATAGAGAGATTTTTGGACTCTAGGGGAATCAAGGGATATGGGGAACAGGTGGGAAAGTGGAGTTGAGGTCAAAGATCATCCATGATCTTATTGAATGGTGGAGCAGGCTCGAGGGGCCGTATGGCCTACTCCTGCTCCTAATTCTTATGTTCTTATGTGAAAGCCCGAATGTTTATAGGATTGATAGTATTTTCATGGACCTTTAATAACAATATGGCATTGGTGCCAGGGGATTAGACTATAAAATCAGCATTGAATCTGGTCCATATTTGATTTGTTGCATAACACACTGCATTATAAACATGGCCAATATCCATCAACAGGGCTGGAACCAATGTCCTTGCAGGGGGGTTTGTTGGGGAGGTTTAAACTAATTTGGCAGGGGGATGGGCACCAGGATGTAGCAGTAGAAAGGAGAAACAAAGTGCACAAAGGATGGGGAGAGACAGATAGCACTAGAGTAAGAAATAGTAAGGTATTAGGTGGGGTCAGATTAAGAGAGAATGCAAGAAGGTCTAAGACAGGTTTACAGTGCATGTGTGTAAATGCACAAAGCGTGGTAAATAAGGTTGGTGAGCTGTAGGCACAAATAGCCAAATGGAAATATGATTGCCGTGGCGATAACTGAGACCTGGCTCAAAAAAGGGCAGGATTGGGTTTTAAATATTCCTAGATATAAGGTGTTCAGGAAAGATAGGGAAGGAAAGAAAGGAGATAGGGTGGCAGTATTGGTTAAAGAGAATGTTACAGTGCTGGAGAGAGAGGATGTCCTGGAGGGGTCAAGGACAGAATTTATTTGGTTAGAGTTAAGAAATAATAGAGGTGCCATTACACTACTAGGTGTATTCTATAGGCCTATAGGAAAGATATAGAGGAGCAAATTTGCAGGGAAATTACAGAGAGGTGCAAGAACTATAGAGTAGTAATAATGGGGGACTTCAATTTATCTGAATATAGACTGGGATATTAATAGTATAAAGGGCAGAGATAGGAAAGAATTTCTGAAGTTTGTTCAGGAGAACTTTCTTGATCAGTACTTTTCCAGCCCAACGAGGAAGGTGGCATTGCTGGCTCTGGTTCTGGGGAATGAGGTGAGTCAAGTGGAGCAAGTGTCAGTAGGGGAACATTTAGGGAACAGTGATCATAGTATCATAAGGTTTAGATTAACTATGGAAAAGGACAGGGAGCAATCTAGAGTAAAAATACTTAATTGGAGGAAGGCAAATTTCAGTGGGTTGAGAACGGATCTGGCCCGGGTAAATTGGAATCAAAGATTGGCAGGCAAAACTGTAATCGAACAATGGGCTACCTTTAAAAAGGAGATAGTTTGGGTACAGTCGAGGTACATTCCCACGAGGCAGAAAGGGAGGGCAACTAAAGCCAGAGCTCCCTGGATGACGAAAGAGATAGAGGGCTGGATTTTCATTCAGGAGTTGGGTTGGAGGCGGGACTACAACTTTTGGGGTTGTAGTCCCGCCTCCATCGAGATGCGGCCAATCCACATGATTTTAACTTGATTGACCTTGTTGAGCCCGCCCAGTGGGCTCAGCAGGTCAATTAAGGGCCACCTGGCAACAGGTGATGTCACAGACTGAAATTTCATCTATCAAGATGTTTTGACAGATGAAATATCAGTGTTTCACAGCTGTTTGAAGCTGTCAAGCACTGACAGTCTTACTTCTAACATCAGTCCTTCTCCACAGACTCAGTTAGAAATCTCTCCTGCACAGAAAGCTGCAGGCTGCCACTTTTGACAGATCGCAGCCATTCTGCTTTCTGTGCCGGTGAGATGAGGGACTCCCTGAACCTAAAGGAAGAAAGGCTGAAAAGGTAAGAAAAGGTAATTTACACTTCTTTAATCACTTTAGACTCACCAAACACACTTACCTTTGCACTCATGCACACATCACTCACCTGAACACCGACATCTCAACCCCTCAAAGCCCTTCAACCCGACGGCCCGACTCCTCCAACTTGGCGTGGTTTGGAGCCATCGGGAATCCCACAGTTCAAGCTTAAAAATAGGGATTAGGCTAAAAGCTGCCTGTTAACTACCTGTTAACAGGCAGTTAATTGGCACTAATCCCTTCCCGCCTCGGGGAGGCGGGTCTCAGTGTGGGGCGGGTACCCGCCTCCTTTGAAAGTGGCATGGAGGCGGGTTGGGGGCGGGATGGTGTCAGGACCCCCGATTTTGGGAATTTAATCCCCCACACGCCTCCAATCCCGACTCCACAGCACACTGAAAATCGAGCCCAGAGAGTAAGATGAAGCAGAAAAAGAGTGCGTATGACAGATGTCAGGTTGAGAATACAAGTGAGAATTAGGCTGAATATAGAAAATTAAGAGGGGAATTGAAAAAGGAAATAAGAGGGGCAAAGAGAGAATATGAGAATAGATTGGCAGCTACCATAAAAGGGAATTCAAAAGTCTTCTATAGGCATATAAATAATAAACGGGTAGTAAGAGGAGGGGTGGGGCTGATTAGGGACCAAAAAGGAGACCTATGCATGGAGGCAGAGGGCATGGCTGAGGTATTAAATGAGTATTTTGCATCTGTCTTCACCAAGGAAGACGATGCTGCCAAAGACATAGTGAAAGAGGAGATAGTGGAGATACTTGATGAGATTAAAAATTGATAAAGAGGAGGTACTAGAAAGGCTGGCTGTACTTAAAGTTGATAAGTTACCAGGACTAGATGGGATGCATCCTAGGATGCTGAGGGAAGTTAAGGAGGAAATCGCGGAGGTACTGGCCATAGCCTTCCAATCCTCCTTGGATACGGGGATGGTGCCAGAGGACTGGAGAATTGCAAATGTTACACCCTTGTTTTAAAAAGTGTGTAAAGATAAACCCAGCAACTACAGACCAGTCCGTTTAACCTTGGTAGTGGGGAAGCTTTTAGAAACAATAATCCAGGACAAAGTTAAGTCACTTGGACAAGTGTGGATTAATTAAGGAAAGTCAGCACAGATTTGTTAAAGGTAAATCATGTTTAACTAACTTGATTGAGTTTTTTGATGAGGTAACAGAGAGGGTTGATGAGGGCCATGCGGTTGATGTGGTGTACATGGACTTCCAAAAGGCGTTTGATAAAGTGCCACATAATAAGCTTGCCAGCAAAGTTGAAGCCCATGGAATAAAAGGGACAGTGGCAGCATGAATATGAAATTAGCTAAGTGACAGGAAACAGAGAGTAGTGGTGAACAGATGTTTTTTGGACTGGAGGAAGGTATACATGGTGTTCCCCAGGGCTCGTTACTAGTACCACTGCTTTTCTTGATATATATTAATGACTTGGACTTGGGAGTACAGGACACAATTCCAAAATTTGCAGATGACACAAAACCTGGAAGTATAGAGAACAGTGAGGAGGATAGTGATGGACTTCAAGAAGACATAGACAGGCAGGTGAAACTTAACGCAGAAAAGTGTGAAGTGCTACATTTTGGTAGGAAGAACGAGGAGAGGCAATATAAACTAAAGGGTACAATCCTAAAGGGGGTGCATGAACAGGGAGACCTGGGGGTATGTGTGCACAAATCGTTAAAGGTAGCAGGGTAGGTTGAGAAAGCGGTTAAAAAAGCTTACGGGATACTGGGCTTTATAAATAGAGGCATAGAGTACAAAAGCAAGGAAGTTATGATGAACCTTTATAAAACACTGGTTCGGCCTCAACTGCAGCACTGTGTCCAATTCTGGGCACCGCACTTTAGGAAGGATGTGAAGGTGTAGAAAAGATTCCCGAGAATGATTCCAGGGATGAGGGACTTCAGTTACATGAAAAGACTGGAGAAGTTGGGGTTGTTCTCCTTAGAGCAGAGAAGGTTCAGATGAGATTTGATAGAGATGTTCAAAATCATGATGGGTCTAGACAGAGTAGATAGAGAGAAACTGTTCCCATTGACGGGAGGGTTGAGAACCAGAGGACACAGATTCAAGGTGATTGGCAAAAGAACCAAGGACATGAGGAAAAACTTTTTTACGCAGCGAGTGGTTATGATCTGGAATGCACTGCCTGAAAGGGTGGTGGAGGGAGATTCAATCGTGGCTTTCAAAAGGGAATTGGATAAGTACCTGAAGGGGAAAAAAAATTGCAGGGCTACGGGAAAAGGGTGGGGGAGTGGGACTAGCTGAAGTGTTCTTGCAGAGAGGCGGCATGGGCTCGACAGGCCACATGGCCTCCTTCTGTGCTGTAACCATTCTATGATACTATTCCTTTAAAAGGAATGTCCCTATTAACTACTATCAGGCCAGTTTGGTTTGCATTATTGGTGATGGAAAATGAGTAGTTTTGTGGTTGCTTAGTAAATTAATAAGGTATATTTATTAGGTAGATTTCAGGATAAATAACTTGACTTCCTAAGTCCTACATTTAGGAAATATTTATTAGAAAATCGGTGACAGAATTTCCATTTTGGGCGCAATTGAGAAATTGCCCCAAAATGCAATTATGCTGTTTAGGGTACAGTTCAAGTTTCTGCTAAAATTCATTTGCGTAATCACAAACTTAAAATCTGCCATGAACCAGCGCAATTGGGCAGCATAATAGAAGATAATCGTTTCTTTTCATTAAAAAGTACTCCTTGATGTACTTAAAAGTGGTAACTTGGTGCAGTTTTATTAATACAGCTGAAAATGGATTTATCAGCAAAAAATAAGCATTTTTAATAAGGTTGTCCAGTCCTCTATGAGTAACCTGATTTAAAATCACCGAAAATGACTTAAAAAAAACTATACTGAACCATTTAATAGTTTCATTGGTGTACACTAGCCAGTTTCTTAGTAAGTTAAATATTTTTTGATATAAAAAGACTTTTAAAATGTACCTACAATTTGAAGAGCCTCCTGAACCAGCGTAATCGGCGGAATCACACAATTCTGACTTTGGGGAAAGGTCAAAAGACAACAGCAACACCCAGCCCAGTCAACCCTGCAAAGTCCTCCTCACTAACATCTGGGGACTTGTGTCAAAATTGGGAGAGCTGTCCCACAGACTAGTCAAGCACAGCCTGACATAGTCATACTCACAGAATCATACCTTTCAGCCAATGTCCCAAACTCCTCCATCACCATCCCTGGGTATGTCCTGTCCCACCGGCAGGACAGACTCACCAGGGGTGGCGGTACAGTGGTACACAGTCGTGAAGGAGTGGCCCTGAAAGTCTTCAACATTGACTCCGGACCCCATGAAGTCTCATGGCTTCAGGTCAAGCATGGGCAAGGAAACCTCCTGCTGATTACCACCTACTGCCCTTCCTCAACTGATGAATCAGTACTCCTCCATGTTGAACACCACTTGGAAGAAGCACTGAGAGTAGCAAGGGCACAGAATGTACTCTGGGTGGGGGACTTCAATGTCCATCACCAAGAGTGGCTCGATAGCACCACTACCAACCGAGCTGGCCGAGTCCTGAAGGACATAGCTGCCAGTCTGGACCTGCAGCAGGTGGTGAGAGAACCAACACAAAGGAGGAACATACTTGATCTCGCCTCACCAATCTACCTGTCGCAGGTGCATCTGTCCAGGACAGCATTGAGAGGAGTGACCACCGCAATGGAACTGAATATCAGGCTCTGTGTATAACGGGCGGTCAATCCGATACCGCCCATTTTGTGCCACTGCCCGGGACGAATTTCTAGTCCAAAATATTTACATCGGGGTCTCTAAATCCTTCGGCAATCCTATATCTGCCTGTAGTTATCAGATTCCTGTTCATCTGTCATCAAATTTCTGTATTTGTTGACTTAATAGGATGTTGCCACTCTATATATGAAACACTGTCTTCCTTTGGGTAGCTGGCATTGTCTTTTTGACATTAGGATGGAGTTAAAGTTTCTGGAGTTCAACCACACAGAGGTTTGAAAATCATTGTAGTTGACCTCAGCTTTTAGCTTAATGAACCAATGTTTGGTTCATTTCACTTAATTTATTGGTCAGCTTTGTCATTGCTGATAAAACAGGAGCATTGCTTAGAGCCATGGAAAACAGTGGGAGCACAGTGGTATCTTGATTATTTACACTTCCATTATTTACCTTCTCAATTTATCTATAGAGAGAGATGATTGCTAATTTTCAGCAGCAGTTATCTCCTTTGCTCTTGCTGGGGAGGTTAGCTCATCAATCAGCTGATCTATCAGTTCCTAGCATCCAGCACACACCTCCTGTAACTCAGCCACTGGATCTGCCACACATTTGCGAAAGTCCATCAAAAACACCTCCCTACTGCTCCAAATCTCCACTAACCCCCCGACCCCGCCACCACCCCAAACATCACCCAAGGAGCCCCCCAGCTATAGGTGTCAGTTAAAGGCACTATTTATTCTCCTTCAGTGATTCCATTGGGAGGCTGCATAGCATTCATTCCAGTGCAGCTGCAGACTATAAAATCAATACATTGCCTGCCTGTTTAAATGTACTGCAACTGGCACAAGAGAGTGGGAGGAAGGTCTCCATGATTGGAATGAATAATCAAGTTTCCATTGTAATTATTGGTAACTATGCTGTTCTTCATGACCATTCTTTCCACCCTCCCGGTAAGAGCTGATTTTGATGAAGCAGGTAATTTTCAACTAGCACCCCAGCGAATGCAGGCATTTCAAGCTAACAAAATGTTTGCCAATGTGTAGCGTTATGTAATTGATATTACTTGGGGGAAAAATTCGGTTGGTTTGCGCCTCCCGTTAGCGCCTTAAGAGGGCGCAAAGCAACTAGCGCCCGGGCGTGGCAATGTCTGCACCGCTTGCGAAATTGAACAGACATTTTGCAGCGGTGCTAAACAATACCGCCCCGGTCTCTTGTGCCCGCCGATCTTGACGTCAGTCGAGTGTGCAACGCCCTTGTGGCGTCCCTGACCAGATATTGAGTGGCGCCCCCCTCCTTCCCGCCTGGTGCAAGCAACGACAGGTGGGCTGGAATGTTTCCCAGTCAGTGTGGGGCTGGGATGGGGCCCTATTTAAAGGTGGCCCCTTCCTGGCTTTTTCTGTGGTAGACATTTTTGCACCACTCATTCTGACAGAGCGAGAGATTCTGAGAGAGAGAAGGAGAGACTCCTGCACAGAGTCAATGCTGTGTGAAGTAGTTTTGGCTACTGAGCATCACTTTGCAGGTACTTTTGGATTTTGGCCTTCATTACTTTGATTACCAAGAGACTACGGGGGCGGCACTGATTCGGGGCGTCGTCCTGCGCCTGCAGATTCGGAGGCAACAGAGACGCAGAGAGAGAGTGGTAATCATGGCCAGACGGAGGATGGCCAACAGGCCTCTGTACAGGAGACCTTACCCTCCCAGGGTATTTTGGTAACAATTCTCCGACTGTAGGAACGTGGGTTCCTAACTAAAAGACTGAGTTCTACTCAGGCGATCAAACAAAAAGAAACTTTAATGAAACAAACAGGCTTTAACAAGAAACTACAGGACAACATCGAATGTAGGTCTGCTCTCTCTGGAGGCTCCACGAGGACTGCCCCTGCAGTCCCGTGGCTGACGTCATGACGTCATCACGTTTTCCCGCCAGTGGGGATCACGTGATGACGGCGTGACGTCATCACGTTTTAGCCGCGCTGTTAAAGTAACCACACTCTGTACAGTTAAACAGCATAAATAAAGATACAGACTCAGACTGTAGCTAACATGTTGTTAAAGGAATTATATACAAACGATCTGAGTCCTTTGGTGGCTCTGCCACATGCGCCCCCCAGAATTGTCTTTAACAGCAGAAGTGAGACGTCGAGGAGGCCTGACAAGCCTGTCCGAGCGACTTCGGTAACCCTGCAGAGGAAGCTGATGGATGGTGGTCGAGCTGGCGGGCGGTTGTGGTTGAGCTGGCGTGGTGAGTGTGGTCGAGCTGGCGGGCAGCTGTGGTTGATCTGGCACGGCGGCTGCGGGCGGTCGACCAGGTTTCGGCGGTTGAGCGACGACGACTGGGCGGTCCAGGTCCAGGTGAGCCGGCTTCAACCGGTCCACCGAAATGTGATCCGGCTTTCCTCTGATGTCGACCGAAAAGGATTTGTCTCCTGATTCGATGACGCGGAAAGGACCAGTGTAAGGAGGCTTGAGCAGATCCCGGTGAGCATCGTGGCGGATAAATATGTACTCGGCGTTCTTCAGCTCAGCTGGCACGTGGGAGCTCTGTAAGCCGTGATTTGATGTAGGCACCGGAGCGAAGCATCTGGCCGCTTCCTGGTGGCTGACGAGTTGCTGGGAGGCGGACCATGGCTCTGTGGGAGAAGGGAGGAAATCCCCTGGAACTCGGAGCGGCTGGCCATAAACGAGTTCGGCCGAGGACGATTGCAGGTCTTCTTTGGGCGCCGTACGAAGACCCAAAAGGACCCATGGGAGTCTGTCCACCCATCCCGCACCTTGAAGACTGGCCCGTAGGGCGGCTTTAAGCGACCTGTGGAATCACTCGCAAAGGCCGTTCACCTGTGGATGATAGGTGGTGGTGCAATGAAGTTTGGTGCCGAGCCCCTGAGCTACAGCGTTCCAGAACTCCGAGGAAAATTGTGGCCCACGATCGGAAGAGATGTCCGCCGGTACCCCAAAACGAGCAACCCAACAGGAGATGAAAGCTCTAGCGACGTCTGCCGAAGTGGTGGAAACCAAAGGAATTGCCTCCGGCCACCTAGTGGTGCGGTCCACCATGGTGAGGAGATGCGTATAACCATGAGAAGGCGGAAGTGGCCCCACAAGGTCTACATGCACGTGGTCGAAACGACGCTCTGGAACAGCGAACATAGCCACTGGAGTTTTACATGACGCTGGACCTTGGCCTTCTGGCAGACCACGCAGGTGTTGGCCCAGTCATGGACATCGAGGTGCATACCCTTCCAGACGAACTTCGCCGACATTGGCCATTGTGAAGCCTTCATACCAGGGTGCAACAACCCATGTATGGCGTCAAACACCTTCCGGCACCATGCGACTGGCACGATAGGTCGGGGAACGCCCATGGAGATGTCGCAAAGGAGCGTGGTGCCTGCGGCCTGGAAACTGACGTCGGTCACTTGGAAACTAGAGGGGACAGTTCTGTATGATTGGATCTCTGGGTCCGCGGCCTGATCTGCAGCCATGAGGGCGTAGTCAATCCCCAGGTGAACCGCATGGACCGTCGCGTGGGAGAGGCAATCCGCCACCAGGTTGTCTTTACCAGACACATGTTGAATGTCCGTGGTAAATTCAGAAATAAACGTCAGGTGACGTTGTTGACGAGCGGACCACGGTTCGGCGGTCTTGGCCATGGCGAACGTCAGAGGCTTGTGGTCAACAAAAGCCGTGAAGGGACGTCCTTCTAATAAGAACCGGAAATGGCGAATGGCCAGAAAAAGGGCCAGCAACTCTCGATTGAAGGTGCTGTATTTTCTTTCATTTTTCTGTAGTTGACGGCTGAAAAGCGCCAGCGGTTGCCACGTGCCGTTCACCCACTGCTCCTGCACTGCGCCGATGGCGTAGTCTGATGCGTCTGTGGTAAGGGCGATGGTGGCACCTGGAAGTGGGTGCGCCAGCATGGTTGCGTTGGCCAAAGCGCTCTTGGTGTTGACGAATGCATGGTCCATCTCAGCCGTCCAGCTGATTAGATCCTTACCGGACTTGCCCTTGAGTGCCCCGTACAAAGGCTGCATTAGCTGTGCCTCCGTAGGGACGAATCGGTGATAGAAATTGACCATCCCCAGGAACTCTTGCAGGGCCTTGACGGTTGGCGGGCGCGGGAAAGAGGTAACAGCTTCCACCTTCGTCAGTAAGGGGACGGCGCCGTCTGATGTTATGCGGTGTCCCAAGAAATCGATCCGCTGCAGGCCGAACTGGCACTTGGCCGGGTTGATGATCAAACCGTGCTGGCTAAGGCATGTAAAGAGGGTATGCAGATGGCAGATGTGCTCTTCCTTGCTAGCGCTGGCGATGAGAATGTCGTCAAGGTAGACGAAGATAAATTTTAGGTCTCGGAGCACAGAGTCCATTAAGCGCTGGAAAGCCTGTGCCGCGTTCTTCAAGCCAAACGGCATCCGCAGGAACTCAAAAAGGCCGAAAGGGGTGATGACTGCGGTTTTTGGGACATCTTGCGGGTACACGGGAACCTGGTGATACCCCCGGATGAGGTCGACTTTAGAAAAGATAGAATTTCCCGCCAAATGGGCCTAGAAATCCTGAATATGCGGGATCGGGTATCGATCAGGAGTAGTGGCGTCGTTCAGGCGTTGGTAGTCACCGCATGGCCGCCAGCCGCCTCCCGGTTTCGGAACAATGTGGAGAGGCGAAGACCAGGGACTATTCAACCAGCGAATAATCCCCAGCCGCTGCATCGTGTCGAACTCCGCTTTCGCGGCCATGAGCTTGCCGGGTTCGAGCCTTCTAGCCCGTGTATAAACCGGGGAGCCAGTAGTGGTGATATGATGTTCAACACCATGCTTCGTGGCCGAGGAGGAGAAAGTGTGCCTTGTCAGCTCCGGAACTCTCCGAGGAGCCGAGTGAAGTCATCTGGAGAAGGGAACACGCAGGCGATAGAGCACGCCGCGGTGGTACCGTGGTGGCATGGAATCGAGTGGAAGGTGGCCGCGTTGATCAACCGGCGGTGCCGGACATCGACGAGGAGGCCGTTGGCACACAGAAAATCTGCCCCTAGGATGGCCTGCGAGACTGTGGCCGTGATGAATTCCCAAAGGAAGCGCTGACCGCCGAAACAGACTTGGACCCGCCGCTTTCGGAAAGATCGAATGGCTGCGCCATTAGCCGCCACGAGGGAAAAACCGTGGTTCCCAGCTTGCATATCGAGATTCGACGCAGGTAGGATGCTACACTGCACCCCGGTGTCACAAAGGAAATGTCGACCCGATAGGGAATCGGTGATGTAAAGAAGTTTCCCCATAGATCCGATGGCCATCGTAGCCGCGGAGCGCCCGTTAGACCCGGTCCTCCTTTGCCAGGAACGCTGCAGGAGCTTTGTTTTTTTTGGGGGCGAAAAACTGCAGGGAGAGCGGCAGCGTCGTGCTTTCGCGCCAAAACGGGCGTGGTAGGAGCACCAGCCCGCTGCGAGAGGAGCTGGAGCCGCGTCTGTGGGGGATGGGCGCCTCGTGGCCACGCAGCACTGTTGGGTTACTGTGAAAATCTTATCTGCTTCGGCAGCAAGCTCGGCGCAGTCTGTAATCTCGGATCTGGCTAGGGCAGACTGCACCTGCTCCGGCAGTTGGCAGAGGAATAGCTCCCGGAAGAGGAAGCATTCCGGTTCGGCACCTAAGAGCGTGAGCATTTGGCTCATGAGCTCGGACGGTTTGGAGTCCCCGAGGCCGGGCGTAGCGAGCAGCCGGCGAGCGCGTTCTGACTTCGAGAGCCCAAAGACCTACAGCAACCGCGCCTTTAACGTATCATACTTGCTGTCAGTAGGAGGACTACCGAGGAGGCTGACAATCCGCGAGGCAGTGGCGCTATCGAGGGCGGAGACCACGTAGTAATAATGGATCTGATCCACGACGATGTTCCGGATGGCGAACTGGGCTTCAGCCTGGATAAACCACGCGGCTGGTTGTTGCTCCCAGAACTGTGGCAGTTTCAGAGTCACGGCGTTCGTGTCCATGCTGAAGATCTTCCACGAAAACCGTTCACGAAAGTCGGGGTCACCAATGTAGGAACGTGGGTTCCTAACTAAAAGGCTGAGTTCTACTCAGGTGATCAAACAAAACGAACTTTACTGAAACAAACAGGCTTTAACAAGAAACTACAGGATAACATCGAATGTAGGTCTGCTCTCTCTGGAGGCTCCATGAGGACTGCCCCTGCAGTCCCGTGGCTGATGTCATGACGTCATCACATTTTCCCGCCAGTGGGGGATCACGTGATGATGGTGTGACGTCATCACATTTTAGCCGCGCTGTTAAAGTAACCACACTCTGTACAGGTAAACAGCATAAATAAAGAAACAGACTCAGACTGTAGCTAACATATTGTTAAAGGAATTATATTCAAACGATCTGAGTCCTTTGGTGGCTCCGCCACACTACATTGATTTGTCTGAGGAGCAGTGTTTGCGCAGGCTGCGCTCCAGCAAGGAGGTAGTCACTGAGGTCTGTCACCTGCTGCAGCCAGATCTGCAGCTTCTACTGAGGATCAGGACGTCTCTGTCGGTGGCAGTGAAGGTCACAGTGGCTCTGAACTTTTATGCCACCAGCTCCTTTCAAGCGGCTACTGAAACATTGCCAAGTATCTCCCAGTTCGCGGTCCATTGCTGCATCCGTCAGGTCACAAATGCCCTCTATAAAAGGAGACACCAGTACATCTCTTTCTCGATGACCCGGGCCAAACAGCATGAACGTGCATTGGGCTTTGTGAGGATAGCGGGCTTCCCCATGGTGCAGGGCGCCATTGGCTGCATGCATGTGGCATTGCGTGCACCGCATGAGAATGCAGAGGATTTCCGCAACCGCAAGGGGTTCCACGCCTTAAATTGATACTCGCTGTCAATGCCCGCTATCCTGGCAGCAGCCACAATGCATTCATCTTGCGCCAGACTGCAGTGCCAGAACTTTTCCAGGCACCGCATCAGCCAAGTGGTTGGCTCCTCGGGAACAAGGGTTATCCACTGTGCACCTTGCTGATGACACCGCTCCGTAACCCCAACACCCCTGCTGAGCTGCAGTACAACGAGAGCCATCTCACCACCAGGAACATCGTTGAGCAGATGATTGGCATGCTCCAGCAATGGTTCCACTGTCTGGACCACTCAGGAGGAGCCCTGCAGTACTCGCCTTAGCGAGTCTTCCTCTTCATAGTTGTGTGCTGCATGCTGCATAACCTGGCAATCCTCAGGACCCAGCCAATGCCACCAGGTCTTGGAGCACCACCGGAGGAGGAGGAGGAAGAGGAGGAGGTTGATCATCAACAGCACCAAGGCGGGAGGGCGGCCCACAATGTTGAAACTGCAAGGGCCATCTGTCAACGGCTGATAGCAAGCCGCTTCTAGGCCCCTGCTGAGGAAATGGCTTCTGCCATGGAGAACAACATGAATGAAACCAACCCATAACCCCTAAGCTGGCCAAGGCAGTGTAAGGTTTCACAAGAATTTCCAAAATTTCTACAGCCCCGAAGATTATATTTTTGATTAAAGAAAACCTGGGTAGAATATACCTTAAAAATCCAGGGCATCAAAAGATGGCTGTCCGGCCTCATGGTAAAAGACACAAGGCAGCCTGTGTGTATGTGAAAAGGAAAATCAAAGATGGCTGTCCGGCCTCGTGGCAAAAGACACAACACAGCCTGTGTGTATGTGAAAGGAAAATCAAAGATGGCTGTCCGGCCTCGTGGCAAAAGACACAACACAGCCTGTGTGTATGTGGAAGGAAAATCAAAGATGGCTGATAAAGGATTTGAAAAAAAAAACACAGCCTCTGAAGTAATGAGGTATTTAAACTGTCAATCAACTGCAGTTTAGGAAGTTTCACCACAGGACAATGGATGATTGTTTACACGAACTCTCTACAATGTTGACTCAAGAGATTAAGCACTTGAGACTGTCAATCAATTGCAGTTGGGCGGTGACCGCAGGACAATGGATTTGTTTACACTAACATCCAAGGGCTGTTTACTCAGCACTTAAGGGAACAGACATTTTTTTTCAAACTAAGACAGCTTTATTCAAACCAGTCAAAGAATGGGGTAATACATTAAAACCCATCACAGTCAATGGGGACAGATCGATACCCTTTTGTATAGCCCAAATACATCGGGATTTGGGCGCGAAGATTATGGCTCCCAATGGGTATAAAATAGCCTCTCAGGAAGCCATCTCTCTCTCTCTGCCGCCTCACCTCCGTGCTCTGCCTACAGAAGAACAGCTCAGCAAGCCTGCCCAAAAGAAGTGGAATACCAGCAGTTACTTTTAAATACTGGGGTATCTTTACTTCGGGGCGGTGAAGAATATAGACTGCAGGGGCACGGAGCAGGCATTTCACTGGTGAGCATAGATTTTCTGGCCCGTTACAAGGCAACTTAGATAGGTGTTAGGGGTGGGAATTGAGGGGAATTTTGTTAAAATCGTAATTTTAGTCAATTTTCCCTCGATGTATCCGTTTTCTCTCCCCTATTAAGTAAACGTGCTGTACTAAGAAAAGTCTGCTGTATTAAGCAAAAGTGTGCTGCACTAGGTAAAAGTGCTGTATTAAGTAAAAGCGTGTTCTACTAAGCAAAAGAGTGCTGTAGTAAGCATAAGTGTACTGTATTTAAGTAAAAGTGCTGTATTAAGCATAGGTGTGCTGTATTGATTATTTTCAATTTATTTCTTTTATTTCAATAAATACTGGTCTTCTTTGCACCCGACCACGAGTCTCGTTTTGTCTACATTGCTACTGAATAAGTCTGGCGGTCAGAACCAGAAAAGGGGAGTGATTCGAAACCGCACGGGGCTCTGGAGCAGCTCAGATACTTCTGACTGGCCAGAGGCAATAACCCCAGTTATATACCCCCCCCTTTAATTTCTTCTGGAGCAGCTCAGATACTTCTGACTGGCCAGAGACTATAACCCCAGTTATATACCCCCCCCTTTAATTTCTACAGCAGTAATGATTCCAAAGACAAACATGTACATTTTGAATACAAAAACTTATTTATTTTACAAACTCTGTGTGTGTCATTTCTTCATGACAAACTAATTGAAACAAACACAAAAACTCATTAATTAACGTAACTGGTTCTCAAAACCTGGAGATAATGTCAAAAACACTAAACAAATGTTTGACCACGAAACTCGGCCATTAATAAAAAATTGACCAACATTTCGTCACACCTCATACTTTTTGCCCTTCGAGGGTGATCTCTTTCCATTGCGCACTTCCCTCCTTCCCACCCTACTGCTCGTCTGTAATGGGACCCCAGTGGCTGCAGCAAGGCTGGTGGAAGGCTGCTGATTCTCAGAACCTAAGACTGCAGTTGCCCTTGAAGGACGGCTTTGACCAGCTCTGGGCCTTGAGGGCCTGACTGCAGACTGCACCAACTCTGCATGGGCGGCAGCAGTCTGGGCTACAGGCGGTGGCAAGCGCAATGGGGAAGTGACAGTGGTGGCAGCAGGAATGCTGTCATCCTGAGAGAGGACAGCAACTCCCTGCTCGACCGACACACTGGCACTCCCACGGGGCAGCAAATCAGCATCCAGAGCAATCTGCTGGAGCACAGATTGCTGGCTGTTGCGGCGCGGTGAGAGCTCCGGGGAAATGTGTCCGTACCAGCGAGAATGGCAGCAGTCAGTGCTTGCGTGACCTCAATCTGAGTCTGCATGAGAACAGTCAGAGATGGGGTCATGGCAGCCAGTGACTGAATTGCAGCACTAAGCTTCAGCGTGGCATCTGCCTGTGCTACAGCGAAGTGCTCCACACTCCTTGCCAGTGTTTCAATGCATTCGGGCACCCTTCCCACTGCACCCATGAGCTCAGTGTGCATGTGCACCGCCTGCATGTTCATTTCAGCGATGAGCCGCTCCTCCTCCGTGTCTAGTGCAGCAGGACTCACTGGCCTACTCTCCCTCCGGGGAGAATGCCCCCGAGCTTCGCTAGCCACATCGTGTTCTGCAGCCCACTGGGTCCTGGAGCTTCACCCTCAGCAGACCCTTCTCCCTTGCTCCCCTCCAGGGAAGACGTGTTTCCAGTGTGGGCATGGGCTTCCTCGGGAGAGGGTGGCGCTGATGCTCCGGCTTCCTCTTCCTCCTCGCCTGCAGCTTTGCTCCCACTGGCAGCTTCAGGACCCGTCTACTCAGCTGATGAATCACCATCTGAAAGCAGGTACAAGAGTGGCTTTAGCGTGAGGACAGGGGGGCAGTAAGGGAGAAACATAGAAACATAGAAGATAGGAGCAGGAGTAGGCTATTCGGCCCCTCGAGCCTGCTCCGCCAATCAATGACTTCATGGCTGATCATCCAAACTCAGTACCTTGTCCCTGCCTTCTCCCCATATCCCTTGATCCCTTTAGCCTTAAGAAATATATCTAACTCCTTCTTGAATATATTTAATGAATTGGCCTCAACTGCCTTCTGTGGTAGAGAATTCCACAGGTTCACCACTCTCTGGGTGAAGAAATTCCTCCTCATCTCAGTCCTAAATGGCTTACCCCTTATCTTTAGACTGTGACCCCTGGTTCTGGACTCCCCCACCATCGGGACCATCCTTCCTGCATCTAGTCTGCCTAGTCCTGTTAGAATTTTATAAGTTTCAATGAGATCCCCTCTCATTCTTCTAAACTCCAGCGAATATAAGCCCAATCGACCCAATCTCTCCTCATACATCATTCCTGCCATCCCAGGTATCAGTCTGTTGAATCTTCGCTGCACTCCTTCCATGGCAAGAACATCCTTCCTCAGATAAGGCGACCAAAACTGCACATAATACTCAAGGTGTGGTCTCACCAAGGCCCTGTACAACTGCAGCAAGACATCCTTGTTCCTGTACTCAAATCCTCTCGTTACGAAGGCCAGCATACCATTTGCCTTCTTAACCGCCTGCTGAACCTGCATGCTTACCTTCAGCGACTGGTGCACAAGGACACCCAGGTCTCGTTGCACTTCCCCTTCTCCCAATCTATTGCCGTTCAGATAATAATCTGCCTTCCTGTTTTTGCCATCAAAGTGGATAACCTCGCATTTATCCACATTGGGCAGATGCATGGCAGATGCAGTATAATCACCTAACCTGCCCAAATCATACTGGAGTTTCTCGGCATCCTCCTCACAGCACACACGCCCACCCAGCTTTGTGTCATCTGCAAACTTGGAGATATTACATTTAGTTCCCTCATCTAGATCATTAATATATATTGTGAATAGCTGTGGTCCTAGGACTGATCCCTGCGGTACCCCACTAGTCACTGCCTGCCACTCGGAAAAAGACCCGTTTGTTCCAAATCTTTGCTTCCGGTCTGCCAACCAGTTCTCTATCCAAGTCAGTACCTTGCCACCAATCCCATGTGCCTTAAATTTACACGCTAATCTCTTATGTGGGACCTTATCGAAAGCCTTCTGAAAGTCCAAATACACCACATCCACTGGTTCTCTCTTATCTATTCTACCAGTTACATCCTCAAAAAATTCCAGTAGCTTAGTCAAGCATAATTTACCTTTTGTAAATCCATGTTGACTTTGTCCGATCCAGTCACTGTTTTACAAGTGCTCTGCTATTACATCTTTTATAATGGACTCTAGCATTTTCCCCACTACCGATGTCTGTAATTCCCCGTTTTCTCTCTACCACCTTTTTTGAACAGTGGGGTAACATTAGCTACCCTCCAATCCATGGGAACTGTTCCAGAGTCTATAGAATTTTGGAAGATGAGCAGCAATGCATCTACTATTTCTAGGGCCACTTCCTTAAGTACCCTAGGATGTAGATTATCAGGCCCTGGGGATTTATCGGCCTTCAATCCCGTCAATTTCCCTAACACCATTTGCCTACAAATACTGATTTCATTCAGTTCCTCCCTCTCGTTAGACCCGATGTTCCCCAACATCTCTGGGAGGTTATTTGTGTCGTCCTTTGTGAAGACAGAACCAAAGCATGTATTTAATTGGTCGCCATTTCTTTGTTCCCCGTTATATATTCCCCTGATTCTGACGAGGAAGGAGTGCAGCGATTTAGTAAATTGGGTTGAAAGTGTCAAAGGCTGGTGTTGTGAGGGACAAGTGGAATGAGAGAGGAAAAAAAGGTGATGACCTTACAATTGCTCTCCAGAACGGGGTCGGCCTCTCCAGGGGCGATGGGACCAATCACCTGTCGACGCGTGCCTCAAGATCGCTGAGGGGTTGCAGCTGAGGCCACCCTCCACCTGTCCGTTGCTGCTGTCTCCTATTATGAGATAGCTTGGCCTGCAAAAAAAAGGATGGTTTATTAGTAGATATACAGCCATGGTCTTGCCTGATGTGCCTCTCATAGTTGAATAGCCCTTAATGTAAGCAGCCATGGTCTTGCCTGATGTGCCTCCCATAGTTGAATAGCCCTTAATGTAAGCAACCATGGTCTTGCCTGATGTTCCTCCCATAGTTGAATAGCCCTTAATGTAAGCAACCATGGTCTTGCCTGATGTGCCTCGCATAGTTGAATAGACCTTACTGTATGCAAAGTGTGGAATATGCATCTGTGTTTCATGAGAGGGCCATAGGTGTTGGATGAGTGTTGGGCATTGGGGTTTTAAGACCCTCTGGCCATAGAGTGAGGTTGAGATGGAGGGATGGAGAGGCATTGAAAAAAAGCCACTCAACCTGACGACCCGAGTGAGGTCGTTGAACTTTTTGCGACATTGTATATGGGACCTGGTCACCATGCTCCTGGAGGAGGTGTGCTGAGCCACCTCCCTCCACACTCTTCTGTAGTCACGCGGCAAAGGCCTCCTGCCACTCCCAGGAAAGAGTATGGATCTTCTGCGCTCCACCGCGCCAACCAGAGCCTTCAAGGCCCACTCGCTGAAGTGCTGAGCTCGTTCTCTCACCCTCTCCATAGTCCTTGGCTGGAAAATGTAGTCACAGGTCTCTCCAGGCCAAGGTTTAAGGCTCCAGTGAGCAGGGTGTGGCTGGAGAGCAAGATTGACCCTCCCCTTTAAGAACTGGCCGGCACCAGTGTGTCTGTGTTCCATCGCTAACTGACATCACCTGTGCTGCGCCCGCGCTCTGAGTTAGCGCCTCACTCCTCGGCCTTTATGCCTTAAGACAGGTGTGCAGTGCCTGATTTAGCACTCCAATCACCTCCAGGGGCAATAAAAAGCCAAGTTTGCAGTCGGAGGCAATAATTAGCGACAGGCGCTAAACTTTGCGCCCGGCCGATAATCGCGGCCCAAACGGGGCGATACTGAATTTCTCCCCCCTTGTCTTTTTTTTCTTCTGTTATATTTATTTACTTGACATGACAATTCAATGACACCCACTAATAGTGTATTTCCATGAGTAAACACTGTTAAAACTTTGGCCGCGATTTCGTCAGCGGAGGTGGGATCGCGGCAGGAGAGGTGGGTGACGGGTCCTGGTCCCGCTCCCGGCTCCAGCCCGCTCTCTGCCAGTGATTTTACGTAGATTGGGCTTGTTAAGCCCGCCCTGCACGTTTCCCAGCCAATTAAAAGGAAGCGGATTTGATGACGTCATTTGATGACGCGTCATCAGCTGGTTTCCTTAAAGGGACCATGTCCACACTCATTTTGACAGTTGTGCTGTCAGTGTTCTACAGGATTGAGGTGCTGCAAACACTGACATGCACTGCACAAAGGTGCACGGCTGCACCCAGGCTCTCGCATGACTCCCTCCATATGTTATAGATGGAGTCATAGCACACAGGGTGGTTCTCTTCCCTTCCCATGGGCGGAAGAGACCTCCCCAGGAGATGAACACAGCCTGGTTGCACATTGCACAGGAGGGCAAAAGCAGGGATGTCGTCAGGAGGACCAGGCTGCAGTGGCGCAAACCTTTCAATGGTCTGAGCAGATCACAAAATATTACTGCCAAGCCACATTCAAACTCACCCTGCTGTGCCTCTCATCACATCCCCATCACTCTGCCTTCCCTACCCTACTCCTGCATATCCTTACTCACACCAACTTACCTTGCACCTCCACCCATCCCTCTCTATCTACATTATCACGTCCCCATCTCACTAGCCACTCCTCACACTCACCCTCATCCTACTGCAAGCATACCAACTAACAACACACAAGGGTAGGCAGTTGAGTGGTTTAGCCAATGTTCATGTGAAGTTTCTGTTAATGTGGTGTCAAACATTGAAATCTATATTTTCAACACTTTACCTTATTGGACAGACCTGTGCTCACCTTGGAAGTGTCTTAGTGAGTTGCAGTGAATGTTGAGACATAACTCCCCGCCCCCCTCCAATTGTGATGAGTGTGAAAGGAATGGCTTGGACATTGTAGGGGTGCTTTATGGTGCTGGTGTGAGGTGGTGTCAACCTGGCGCATAAAGTGGCAGCCAGCGTGTACAGTGTCAAGTGAAGTAAATCTGACCATGGCGATACCATCACTGGCCTTTCGGGCAGCAATGTTGTCGGGTGCTGATGCCCTCTGTCCTGTGCAGCATCAGGTGGTTGCGGAGAAGGTTGCTGTTGTTGGTGATGTTGGTGTGCCTGGTGATGTTGGGCTGATCATGGATGGATTCTGAGGACCAAGGTGAGATTTTTTTCAAGGGCACCAAAGTTGCTGGAATAGATGGCAGCTGAAGTTGAGATGACAGAAGCGACCTGTCAATGGTGAGAAAGGTTGCTCCAAGGAGGTGACTATGGATAGAGAGTTTTGTAGAAAGGGAGGGGTATATTTGGTTTTGGGGTTATTGTCTGGCCAGTCAGGCGTATCTGAGCTGCTCCAGGCCCCGTGCGGTTTCGAATCGCTTCCCTTTCTGGTTCTGACCGCCGGACTTATTTCAGTAGTGATATAGACAAAACAAGACTCGTGGTTGGGTGCAAAGAAGACCAACGTTTATTAAAAATAAAGAATAAATTGCTATACTGTGAAAATAATTATGAATACAGCACACTTGCACACTTTACCTAATGGGGAGGAGAGAAAATGGACACATCGAGGGAAAATTGACTAAAAATGGCAATTTAACAAAATTCCCCTTTAATTCCCACCCCTTATACCTATCTAGGTTGCCTTGTAATGGGCCAGAAAGTTTATGCTCACCAGTAAATGCCTGCTCCATGCCCCTGCGACCTGCCTTGAATTCTTCACCGCCCCAAAGTAGAGATACCCCAGTAATTCAAAAGTAACTGCTGGTATTCCACTTCTTTGGGCAGGCTGCTGAGCTGTTCCTCTGGTAAGCAGGGCACTGGAGGCGAGGCGGTAGAGAGAGAGAGAATGGCTTCCTGAGGGGCTATCTTTATACCCCATTTGGGAGCCCTTATCTTCGCGCCCAAATCTGGACGTATCCGGGGTACACAAAAGGGACCGATCTGTCCCCATTGACCGTAATGGGTTTGAATGCGTTTCCCATTCATTTAACTGGTTTGTGCTCAGTTTAAAATGTCCCACTGATTTCTCAAGTGCTGGACAAACAAATCCTTAAGTGTTCAGTAAACAGTCCTTTGTCCTGCGGTTATATTCCAACCGCAATTGATTGACAACTTCAAGTGCTTAAGCCCTTGAGTCAACACTGTTGAGAGCTTGTAAACAAACAATCCTTTGTTCGATGTTGAACTTCCTAAACTGCAGTTGATTGTCATTTTAAGTACCTCAAGTACTTCAGCCAGTGATGGGAGATGTTCAGACAGGCTGTCTTTCTCTTTTGCCATGAGGCCTGGCAGCCATCTTTGATGCCCTGGGATTTTAAGGTACATTGCAACCAGGTTTTTTTTAATCAAATAATCTTTGGGGGCTGTCGAAATTTTCTGAAATTTTGCAAACCTTACAGTCCCCCCTGGGATACTAAAACTTGCTTGCAGTGTCCTGTTTAAAGGTGAGCAAAAATTTCTGACCCCCCACAAACAACCTTCCCTTATACTTATCTATATCTATCTCTGATCCCTTAACACCTCCATCCCTCTTCCTCAGAGAGCATCGCAGTGCACAGTAGGCATCTATCGATAGAAAAACATGATTAGTTACAATAATTCAAGCATGGAGGGGATCCAATGCCCCTGCACCACTGAATATTTACAATAATTCAAGCATGGAGGGGTCCAATGCCCCTGCACCACTTGTGACATAGTTTTAACACGATACAACATCTTTAATGAGATTACCACCAAGCCAAAACATATCTGTTAAAAATACAAACTGAAGAAATGAGTTTCCCTTTTTTTGTAATGCAATTGCCTGACACTTTAAAAATGGCACCATTCTTCAGCCATAAATGTATTTCAAACTTCCACAATGTACAAACACAACAATCCACGGGCATATGCAATTTGTTCAATTGACTCTAAACAAGTAGTACAATCTCACAGTTAGGAACTAAATTCACACATTATTTCCTTTGGAGTTGGGACCAGTACATAATACAAATATAAAATAATTAACAAGCCTTTTGTAAACTCTTAATCTTAATCTGGATTTCCAATAACAGTTTAATAGCTGTGAACAATAATGCGCCAAGCATTGTTACACATTCTACACATCAATCAATGTGTTCTAGTGTGTGAAACTGAATAGAAAATTTAAATGACTTCTCACGGATAGCGTCTGCCATCACCCATGATTAGTTACAATTCGGTCTTATTGACCTCCGTAAAGTCAAATTTACAGAATTCCTGAAACATCTTTCCTTGGGGTGATGGTTCGGATCCTTGGGCACTGGAAGGAGGCCTCCCCATACCTGAGATGGAGCGCCTCAGCTATGAAGAAAGACTAAACAGGCTGGGGTTGTTTTCCTTGGAGCAAAGAAGGCTGAGGGGGGACCTGATTGAGGTGTACAAAATGATGCGGGGCATAGATAGGGTGGATAAAGAGGAACTTTTCCCCTTAGTAGGGGGGTCAATAACAAGGGGGCATAGATTCAAGGTAAGGGGCAGGAGGTTTAGAGGGGATTGAGGAGGAACTTTTTCACCCAGAGGGTGGTTGGAGTCTGGAACTCACTGCCTGAAAGGGTGGTAGAGGCAGGAACCCTCACAACATTCAAGAAGCATTTGGATGAGCACTTGAAATGCCATTGCATACAAGGCTATGGACCAAATGCTGGAAAATGGGATTAGATTGGACAGGGCTTGATGGATGGCGCAGACACGATGGGCCGAAGGGCCTCTTTCTGTGCTGTATAACTCTATGACTCTATGACGTGAAACCGGTCTCACTAGAATACTTGGTTGCCTTGGATCCCAGTCATCCTGGCCAGCTCCCCTCGTGGGCATCTGCCTCCTGCAGACCCCTCCCTTCGTGGGCTAGGGGTGCTCCCTTCCCCGAGCGTCCAAAGACACGATGGTCCTCTGCACCTTCCGAAACACTGAAAAAGACTTTAAAAAACATCTAGCCAGGTTCCCTGGCTCAGGGGAATGTGATCGGGTCCCACGACCTCGGCTCACATAGACAACACTCTGGAACGGTACCATACTTAAAACTTATACTCTAATACTTAACACTACCGAATTGCAATATAAAATTAAAATTAACACATTGGCCCAGTAATTCGGGTCCAAATGCGTGAGTACGGTCTGGGTACTCACGCATCTGGCCGGATGAAATGCCGGCGTTCAGGAAACACCGTGCATGCGGAGAACGCCGGCATTTCCGGTCCTCTGAACGAAGGGGTTCAGAGGCACAGCGCGTGCGACTGCACAGGCAGCGCGTGCGACTGCACAGGCAGCGCGTGCGCAGTGAACTTCGTCGATTTCATTCATGGATTCAGTGAGGGTAAGTCCTTACACAAGTTACACTTGAAAAAAGCATGTGTAAAGTTGGTCCAAGGCTGTGGAGGAAGATATATTTTATCGTGGAGCTTCTGAAAGGCAATATTCTTGTTTGGGAAAGGGAGCAAAGTTATTTTAAGAAATGCTGAGGTTAGTTTTAAGTTTAAATTTTTTTTTTAAACGGGTTTTCAGTACGGTAGGTAGAAGGAGCAATTGTGGCTGTGTGAATTGAATGTGAGAATGAGTGTTCTAAAATGAGTAATGTAACATTTCCAACACTTTTAAGAAAGAAACTTTTCATCAGTAATAAGTAATTATGTATGTATGTATGTCCGCATATATTCCTTTACGTATATGTATGTATGTTTTATATTCCTTTACTTATGTGTATGAATGTATGTTTTTAATTATGATTTTCCAATAAGTTACTTTCTCAAAGTCATAATTAAATACATACATTCATACACATAAGTAAAGGAATATATTCATACATGCAAAGGAATATATACAGACATACATACATAATTACTTAAAAGAATATATTGCTGATGAAAAGTTTCTTTCTTAAAAATGTTGGAGTCATTTTCACATTTAATAAACACAGCAAATTCAATTCACATAGCCACAATTGATCCTTCTACCTACAGTACTGAAAACCCGTTTTAAAAAACAAAAATAAACTTTGAAACTTACCTCAGCATTTCTTAAAATAACTTTAATCCCTTTCCCAAACAACCGCAGCCTCTGGAGCAACTGTACTCATGCTTTTTTCATGTGTAAGCTGTATTGACTTGACCTCACTGAAAGCATGAATGAAAGCGGCAAATTTTACTGCGCACGCGCTGCCTGTACAGTCGCACGCGTTCTGCCTCTGAACCCCTTCGTTCAGAGGACAGGAAATGCCGGTTTTCCCCGCATGCGCTGTGCATGCTGAAAACCGGCATTTCCTCCAGACAGACGCGTGAGTACCCCGACCGTACTCGCGCGTTTGGAAGGGAATTACTGGGCCAACATTTTACATGTCAATAAAATGAAAAATTTAACAATTGCACGACTTTCCCCCTCGCATCTGCGACTGAGGGTCCAAGGAGGTGCATTGCGCAACAGGTCATCGTCGTACGTATCCTCACACTGTTCCCTTTCGGGAACTGTATGAAGTGGTGGAAGGATTTCTGGCCACGTTAACACTCCTTCCGTGACCATAACCATCTTCATACCAGCCATTAGGGTGGTTAGTCCTATGGCATGAGGGTTTTACGGGCTCCCACAACTCATCTGAGGGGGGGGGGCCACCCACACCCGCGGACGCAAGTATCCCGCTGGATGTCCACCCAGAATTTATAGTTGGAGCTCCGACTCCACTTGCCGGGACTGTCTGGAGCGGGGTTTGAAACCCTACTCCTTCTGGCCCAGCGGCGGGGATGCTTACCGCTACGCAAAAGGCCCACTCCGCGCAAAAGGTGACACCCATACGTTTCCTGCGCCTTTTCCCTCCCCGTGACTGGAGCCCTATGCTGCCACTTGAAAGACCAAGCTATCATCTGTCCTTTTTGCGGCGCCTTTGACTTCTCATTACCAATGATGAGCAGGCGCTGCGCCTCCACCTCGTTGAGGAGATTGCTGAGGTCATCATCAGTTCAATTGTGAGTTCTTTTAATGCCGTGAATTGTGCTCATTCCAGCCATTTCACGTTGCTAATCGGATTGGGCCTTTGGCGTAGCAGTAGGATCCCCGCCGCTGGGCCAGACGGGGTAGGGTTTCGAACCCCGCTCCAGACAGTCCCGGCAAGTGGAGTCGGAGCTCCGGCTCTAAATTCTGGGTTGACATCCAGTGGGATATTTGCGTCCGTGGGTGTGGGTGGCCCCCCCTCCTTGTATAGCTTGTGGGAGCCCGTAAAACCCTCCCGCCATAGGACTAACCACCCTAATGGCTGGTTCAAAGATGGTTACGGTCACGGAATGAGTGTTAATCACGGCCATAAATCCTTCCACCACTTCATACAGTTCCCCAAAGGGAACAGTGTGAAGACACGTATGACGACGACATTGGTAAATAAATAAATGGAATTAAAAAAATTATTTTAGGGCTTTTAAAAGTCTTTAAATAGCTTTAATTCTGTTTAAAACTACTTCAGATTCTTCAAAATAATGTAAACGTTTTTAAAAGTTTATAAAAGTTACCAAAAGCTTCATAAAAATACCAAAAACCTATTTAAAATGCTGCTTTGCATGTAAAAATGCTTTGCAGCTTGTGAGAAACATTGGGGGCATGTCCTATTAAACTGAGACCTCAAGGGGCGTGTCTCACTTGCACAGCGCGCTCCAGGCTTTGCGCTGGCTGCACTCCTGGGCGGCGTGATGTCAGACGCTGCCCGGGATTCTTCTTTTTCAAACACGAATTCCAGGCGTCCCTGGAGGTGAAATGTCAGCGCGTCGGGTAAGTGCATATCAGGGGCTTGCACGCGCGACAAGCCACCGACCCGAATTACTGGGCCATTCTAACTTAATCCTCTACACACATTACTTGAACAAAGCTATATACAAGCGCCACCTGTCTCCGGGCGGCCAGCCTAATCCCTGTTTGGACTGTTGCAGGCTACTGCCTGCAGCGAAGCTGGACTGATCCCAACTTCTAGTCCCTCACAGCTTATGGCTGCTGGTTGGGGACTTCTGTCTTTTGGCTTCCCCCTGACTCGGGAGGCTGCCCTATTCCACTGGAAAGTGGGTGACCATACTTTCTTGGGCTGGGGTACCCAAAGAAACCTCCTAGGGAGTGTCGCTGGTGGGGCTACCCTGGCGGGCGGACCCTTAGCTCGGGTCACAGTCCTTGCTGGCTGGGGACCTCCTCCCTTGGGTCCCTCCCTTCCCAAACCTGGGCTGGGGATGGGCAATCCCTTGCCACCGGCTGCCAGTGGTTGAGAGTCTTCCCCTACAGGTCTGAAACCTGGTTCAGGCTCCTCCCCGGAGTCCCATAAGAGAGGGGGAATCACTCGGGCCAATTGCTGGGGAACTTCTCCCTTTACGCACGCGACTGCACCTGCGTGTGCAGTCTATGTGAGTGTACGCACTGCAGGCTGAGGATTTCTAATCTCAGGTTCAATCCCAGCTGCCTGTTTCCCTGCCTCCGGCTTAAACAATTTGCATTGATTAATATAACTAGCAGCCTGCCAGTAACCCTGTTCTAAATTCTTTCTCCTCACCAGGGCGGCCTTAAAGGCGGAATCTTGGGCTTGGACCTGCTTTTGGTCCGGGGCCAAAACTATCCCCTGTGTGCCTCCCTTGTCCTGGATTGCTGCTACCAGACCTGCTCTACAGGGGTCCCAGAACTCTCCTTCCCTGTCCCCCTGCTTGGCCACCTCGTTGTTCTTGTGGTTACCCTCCCACGTGGTATGGAGGGATCCTAAACCTATGGCCAAAGGTTTAGACCTTTCCTCAGCCTACTCATTCCCTGTGGGTCCCATTAAGCTAAATGGGACCTTGTTAGACCGGGGTGAATTGGTCAGGTCTTCCGAATGGACCACCGTGCTGGAAGCTCCAGTGTCCACCGAATATCTCCCCTGCACCGTCTTCACCCTCATCTTATCATAGGGCCTGCTCCCCACAGCATTTTCGTGGGGGCACAGGTCGACAGGCTGCGCTGGCTCTAGCCATTGCTGGGAGTGGGATGGGGCAGACGGGGTCAAAGCACCGGTGGTGGCTGCTACTCTCCCCTGGCCAATCAGAAGAGACCGTAGGGACTGTAAAAATGACTCAATCGCAACGGGAGGGATATCTGGCCCTGCCTTTTGGGTTGGGGCTGTGGGATCCTTTCCCTTGTTATCTTTCCAGGGATTCTTACAGTCTTTTCTCCAGTGACCATCTTTCATGCCCCCATAACAATTTAACTTAGCCTGGGAGGGACGGTTCCCCTCCTGGTGCCACTCTTTCTTACTCTGGCTCCCAGGTTTAACCTCATGGACTTTTCCCTTGGGTTGGGGCACCTCGATACACCTCATGTTTCTAAATGCTACTGTGGGCCGGCGGATCACCGCTTCTTCGGTGGTCTGGGGGTTTCCGGGGTCAAACCAAGCCGCGACTTGGGCTTGGTTCTGGGGTAGGCTGTTTGTCATAAGACAACGGAGCCAGTGAGTCAGTTGGATTGGGTTCAGTGCTGCCCGCCCAGGCATTCCCAGGCATGCACTCCGGTAGACTGGCCACAGCCTGTCTGTGAACGCCTGCGGGGACTCCCCCGGGAGCTGCACCGTTCTTTCTACCCGGGCGAACGGACTACCATCATTGAATCCCATGGTCTCCAATATCTCATTCCTCAGATCCTCATAATCCTTCTGCCCCCTTTTGCACTCGCCAGATAGGGCCTGGAGGAGATCACCTGCCAGGGAAAACAGCAGCATTTTTGCTTGCTCTGCGTCATCGCAGTCATTAACACAAGCTGCTTGTTCTATCTCCCTGAAGTGCAGAGAGGGGTCTCCTTTTTTAGTGAGCTTGGGGATGTGGCTAACCATGTCCCTGAGCTGGTGGGTGCCATACGGCACCACAAACTGATTTTGGATGGCCTGTGGGTCATCTTCATCAACGGGCGGACCGTAACTCCGTTGTCGGAGGGGGTACACTGGTCCTGGTCCCGGCCTATCTAGCGGGGCCTGCTGTGCTTTCTCTACCACCTCATCCTCCACCCCCCCTCGCTGCCAGAGCTCCTGAAAGCTCGGAGCTGTGGGTGGGGGTCGTGGGACCTCTGATTCCCTGACCAACTTTGTTCTGGGTGTTGCCTGTGGGACGGTTCTATTTGGGTTGCCGGTAAAATCCGACTGACCTGTCTTCGGGCTGATAAGACATATCATCCCCTTTGCCCTCTTTAAAGCCATATTCAAGCTTTCTATCTCTTCCCGACAGGGGCCATGATCTGCTTCCTCAAACCCTTGGTCGCAGGCCAGCTTATACACTGCCTTTACCTCCCTAACCTTTTCCTCCTGCTCTCTTACTTCTTTTATGGGGCGGGCGTTCTCCTCCCGCACCCTCATCTCATTGCTCTTGGCCTCTGCAACTAGGCACTTCAGGTACTCCAACTCGTACCTCGTGTGGCTTTTGCCCTCACTAAACTGGTCCACCAGGCGCTCTATCTTGGCCTGGTATTCTTCAATCTCCATTTCCTTATCCCAACTCTCTGCTTTAACTTCCCTAAGCCTGCAGGTACCTAACCACAGACATATCAGGGGTGTGATAAAAAGAAAACCAATAACTGCTGCTCTCTCCAGACCCAGACCACCATCTGCTACATCGCATACTGTTGCCGACGCTCCTGCCGTGGTCGCCAATTTGTAGAAAGGGAGTGGTGTATTTGGTTTTGTGGTTATTGTCTGGCCAGTCAGGCATATCTGAGCTGCTCCAGGCCCCGTGCGGTTTCAAATCGCTTCCCTTTCTGGTTCTGACCGCCGGACTTATTTCAGTAGTGATATAGACAAAACGAGACTCGTGGTTGGGTGCAAAGAAGCCAACATTTATTAAAAATAAAGAATAAATTGCTATACAGTGAAAATAATTATGAATACAGCACACTTGCACACTTTGCTTAACGGGAAGGAGAGAAAACAGACACATCGAGGGAAAATTGACTAAAAATGGCAATTTAACAAAATTCCCCTTTAATTCCCACCCCTTATACCTATCTAGGTTGCCTTGTAATGGGCCAGAAAGTTTATGCTCACCAGTAAATGCCTGCTCCATGCCCCTGCGACCTGCCTTGAATTCTTCACCGCCCCGAAGTAGAGATACCCCAGTAATTCAAAAGCAACTGCTGGTATTCCACTTCTTTGGGCGGGCTGCTGAGCTTTTCCTCTGGTAAGCAGGGCACTGGAGGCGAGGCGGTAGAGAGAGAGAGAATGGCTTCCTGAGGGGCTATCTTTATACCCCATTTGGGAGCCCTTATCTTCGCGCCCAAATCTGGACGTATCCGGGGTACACAAAAGGGACTGATCTGTCCCCATTGAGCGTAATGGGTTTGAATGCGTTTCCCATTCATTCAACTGGTTTGTGCTCAGTTTAAAATGTCCCACTGATTTCTCAAGTGCTGGACAAACAAATCCTTAAGTGTTCAGTAAACAGTCCTTTATCCTGCGGTTATATTCCAACCGCAATTGATTGACAACTTCAAGTGCTTAAGCCCTTGAGTCAACACTGTTGAGAGCTTGTAAACAAACAATCCTTTGTTCGATGTTGAACTTCCTAAACTGCAGTTGATTGACAGTTTAAGTACCTCAAGTACTTCAGCCAGTGATGGGAGATGTTCAGACAGGCTGTCTTTCTCTTTTGCCATGAGGCCTGGCAGCCATCTTTGATGCCCTGGGTTTTTAAGGTACATTGCAACCAGGTTTTCTTTAATCAAATAATCTTCGGGGGCTGTCGAAATTTTCCGAAATTTTGCGAACCTTACATTTTACTCCAAACACTTCCAAACTGCATACAACTCAAAAGTGTCTTCCAAGTCCTGAAAGCTCAAGCTTCTGACATTGGAAAGTGACCAGCTGTGAAATGATAGCTTTCATACCACTTTTGCAGCTGTCACTTATTCAGAGCAATGGGGAGACAGAGAACCCGACACACTTACCTGACGTGATCCCCGAGCGACGGGAACCTCATTAAAAAGTGGTAAAATAGAAATATGCTGGCAGGGTTGTAGTTAACAAACATTTCACAAGCATGTAAGTGTCTTAAATGCCTCCCCCGCCGCTTGGTGTCAGGTCTGTTCTGAAATTGCAGACCTAACACTTTGGAAACTTACATGGAGCCAGGTTCAGAGCGGGCTCCCAGCCCACTGTTAATCATTTAGATTTTGACAGCGGACCCGCCTCCAAACCCGCACTCAGAGCGCCGGCAAAATTCAGCCCTATGTATTTGAATTTGTCAACTTTGTACATAAGGCACTTTGCTTTTGATTGAAAATATAAAACAATATAGCAAGCGTGCACTATGTCTGTTGCCTAAGGGGACCTCAACACAGATGAAACATTTAAAAAAGAAAGTAAAAGAAAAGACAGAATAGTCCAGTTAATATCATAAAACCTAAAGACCTTTGCTAACCTGTACTGACTCTAGGCCATATTAAATACTGTAATACCAAATGATTTAAATATAATTGTTGTGTATTTTAAAAATTATGTCAATATTCTGAATAATTTTGAATATAAAAATAAAGGGCCAGAAATTCCAGGCCAGAAGCGTGAGTACGGTCGGCTTACTCACGCTTCTGGCCGTTGGAAATGCCGGCGTTCAGCATGAACAGCGCATGCGGGGAACGCCGGCATTTCCAGACCTCGAGCGCGTGCGACTGCACAGGCAGCGCTTGCGCAGTGAACTTCGTGGATTTCATTCATGAAATCCGTGAGGTTAAGTCCTTAGAAGTTACACTGAAAAAAAGCAAGTTTAAAGTGGTTCATTGGCTGCGGAGGAAGATATATTTTATCGTGGAGCTTTTGAAATGCAATATTTTTGTTTGGGAAAGGGAGGGAAGTTATTTTAAGAAATTTTAAGTAAGTTTTAAAGTTAAAATTTTTTTTTTTTTAAAGGGTTTTCAGAACGGTAGGTAGAAGGAGCAATTGTGGCTGTGTGAATGGAATGTGAGAATGAGTTATGTATGTATGTCCACATATATTCCTTTACGTATATGTATGTATGTTTTATATTCCTTTACTATGAATGTACGTTTTTAATTATGATTTTCCAATAAGTTACTTTCTCTGAAAGTCATAATTAAATAATACATTCATACACATAAGTAAAGGAATATATACATAACACGCAAAGGAATATATACAGACATACATACTTTCAGAAGCTCCACGATAAGAAATATCTTCCTCCGCAGCCTCTGTAGCAACTGTACCCATGCTTTTTTCATGTGTAAGTTGTAATGACTGGACCTCACTGAAAGCATTAATGAAAGCGGCGAATTATACTGCGCACGTGCTGCATGTGCAGTCGCACGCATTTTGCCTCTGAACCCCTTCGTTCAGAGGACAGGAAATGCCGGTTTTCCCCACATGCACTGTGCATGCTGAAAACCGGCATTTCATCTGGCCAGATGCGTAAGTACCCCGACCGTACTAGCGCATTTGGAAGGGAATTATTGGGCCAACATTTTACATGTCAATAAAATAAAAAATTTAACACTTGCACGACTTGCCCCCTCGCATCTGCGACTGAGGGTCCAAGGAGGTGCATTGCGCAAGAGGTCATCATCGGACGTATCCTCACACTGTTCCCTTTGGGGAACTGTATGAAGTGGTGGAAGGATTTATGGCCGTGATTAACGCTCATTCCGTGACCGTAACCATCTTTGAACCAGCCATTAGGGTGGTTAGTCCTATGGCGGGAGGGTTTTACGGGCTCCCACAACCCATCTGAGGGGGGGGGGGGCCACCAACACCCACGGACGCAAGTATCCCGCTGGATGTCCACCCAGAATTTAAAGTTGGAGCTCCGACTCCACTTGCCGGGACTGTCTGGAGTGGGGTTCAAAACCCTACTCCTTCTGGCCCAGCGGCGGGGATGCTTACTGCTACGCAAAAGGCCCACTCCGCACAAAAGGTGACACCCATACGTTTCCTGCGCCTTTTCCCTCCCCGTGACTGGAGCCCTATGCTGCCATTTCACGTTGCTAATCGGATTGGGCGTTTGTCATAGCGGTAGGATCCCCGCCGCTGGGCCAGATCAGGGTAGGGTTTCGAACCCCGCTCCAGACAGTCCCGGCAAGTGGAGTCGGAGCTCCGGCTCTAAATTCTGGGTTGACATCCAGTGGGATATTTGCGTCCGTGGGTGTGGGTGGCCCCCCCTCCTTGTATAGCTTGTGGGAGCCCGTAAAACCCTCCCGCCATAGGACTAACCGCCCTAATGGCTGGTTCAAAGATGGTTACGGTCACGGAATGAGCGTTAATCACGGCCATAAATCCTTCCACCACTTCATACAGTTCCCCAAAGGGAACAGTGTGAAGACACGTATGACGACGACATTGCTAAATAAATAAATGGAATTTTAAAAATTCTTTTACGGCTTTTAAAAGTCTTTAAATTGCTTTAATTCTCTTTAAAACTACTTCAGATTACTCAAAATAATGTAAACATTTTAAAAAGTTTATAAAAGTTACCAAAATCTTCAAAAAACTTCCAAAAACCTATTTAAACTGCTGCTTTGCATGTAAAAAAGCAAAGCAGCTTGACAGAAACATTGGGGGCGTGTCCAGTGAAACTGAGACCTCAAGGGGCGTGTCTCACTTACACTGCACGCTCCTGGGTCCGCGCTGGCTGCACTCCTGGGCGGCGTGACGTCATACGCTGCCCGGGAATGTGGTTTCTATTTCTCCAAGTTCAGGCGTCCCAGAAGCTGATCGGCAGGAGCGCGGGGTAAGTGCAAATACGGGGCTTGCACGCGCTGCAAGCCCCGTTCTGGAATTTCTGGCCCAAAGTTATGGATGAATTATTTTTCTTTCATAAATATTCTGCTTAATTTTCCCTAAGGCAGCAGACTCAGTGCACACTTGTTATATTGTTTAATATTTTAAATTAATTTTGTTAATAAGAGGCAAAGGATAATCTCTCGTCCCATTTGTATCACTGCACAAGCAGCAACTATAAGCGTGGAACAATATACTCCATTTTAAAGATTAGTCACAGAGAGTTTTGAAATTTAAATTTAACATCCTTTTATTTTCTATCTATTCATGTTGATTTATTATCCACTATTTTATTGAAGTAGTGAGTGCTGATTACATCATCAAGGAAACTGGCTTAGAAGTCTGACGGAGTGAGGGAGCTGATTATCATCAGAAGAGATGCAGCTATTAACACCGTGATTGTGTGATTTTGATTATGCTCTTATTAATCCATCTCCCTCACACTGTCTTATTCAATAATTCTTCCAAACCAGATGCTGCAACGGCTAATCCCTTGCTCACTATTAGCAATGTTTTTAATATTCTTGATGACATCAGAACAGTTGGAGATCAAGGTAACAAAGACAAATATCTGTCTTTGTATTCCACTTGGGGCGATGGACTCCCTGCCCCCGCCCCCCCCCCCCCCCCCCCACAACCCACCCTCGCCATTTCATAATTTGGAATGAGCAGGGCTATTTACAAAGAATTCATGAACGTGACTGATAGCTCTTGGGGCACAAGCAACTTGGAATAATTATACTGGGGAGTCAGTAGGCTTCAAAGAATATAATTCTGTTAAAGAAAATGCTGGATAACTCTGCATTGGAAATCTGGCTACAGGGTCAGAGCAACTGCACTGGGTGAGCTTGCTATAAACAGCTGTAGGCCGAGAAATTGAATCATGCATGAATTGGGACATATAATTCAAAGATTATATCAGTAAAAAGAAGAATTGATAAAAGTGAGAGGAGAGGAATGTCAATTTGTAGAGGATGATCAAAAGATGGCAGAGGTATTTAGTAAGTACTTCCATCAGTTTTAACTGGAGAAGGATAGCTGAGAGTGAATCCTGAAGTGGTTGAGAGTGAGATGAGTGATATTGGGATGGATGAAAGGAAAATTTTAGATAAGTTAATTAAGCTAAGAGACGACAAAGCATCAGACAGGATACATCCTAGGATCCTGAAGGATTTGAGGGATGAAATTGAAGTGGCTCTGGAAATTATATTTCAGGACTCTATTGAGTGCAAGTGTGTGCGGAGGACTGGAGAGTGGCCAACGTAGTACCCATTTTTAAAAAGGATGACTGAGCTAGTCTGGATAATTAAAGGCCAGTTACTTTAACATCTGTATAGGGACAATTTTAGATTCTTTAATTAAGGATAAAATAGAAGTAGCGAGCACGGATTTCAAAAGGAACGACCATGCTTGACAAACCTCACAAGATTGTTTGAGGGGGTAACAAACATGGTAGATGGGGGAAATTCAGTGGATGTAGTGGACATAGGGGGAAAAATTGAGTCACGCCCCCTTTGGGGCTTTAACTTCACCGGGGTGCTACTTTTAGCGCCCTGAAAAAATTAGCACGCCTGCGGCCGAAATTCATCAGTAGCGCCCCAAGAAGGAAGCGGGTTGCTACTAGAAACGTCCCGCCTCCCTCTTGGGGCGTTGCGAGTGAATATCGCGGCGCTACGTACTGCAGGCCTTCCTCCCTTTCTTAAAGGGGAGGGGCCTTGTGCAGCGCAACCCGGGGCCCAGCTGGGCCTCCAGGGATCGGAGTGCCAGCAAAAGAGCCCAGCACTCAAGAGAAGTGCCGGGCTCAAGGAACGCAGCCGGCAGTCCGCGGGGGGGCTTCAGAGGAGGCTGGGGACGGCAGAGGGGGCAGGTGCTGGCAGGCGGCCAGCAACAAAAATGGCCGCACGGCACCTTCTCTTTAATTAGCACCGCTCCGGCCACAGGTAGGCCCCCCTGACCCCATCGGACACAACGTCCGGCGGTAAGTCAGGGGGTGCTACCGAAGATCGCAGCCGGGACGCAAGCGGGCTGCTGCGCACGGTGATGGCATCATCGCCGGCGGCGCAGCACTGCGGAGCGCTAACGGTTACCGCTGCCGCTAACCTCCCGCTGAATTTCGCGGGAGGCGTTGGTGGCACCGTGCCTGCCACTAGTTGCTTTGTGCCCCGTTAACGCCCTCTTAGGGCACTAATGGGAGGCGCAAAGCAACCAAATTTTTAGGCCATAGTCATTAGGAAAGCCTTTGACAAGGTATTACATGGGAGATTACTAGAGAAGAAGGGGTATAAAATTAAGGAGAGAAAGCAAACTGGATTTAAAAATTGGTCAGAAGCAGAAAACACATAGGAGCTAAGAGGAGTTTTTCAGAGTGGTTGGAAGTGGGTAGTGGTGCCCCTAGGGGTTCAATTCGGGGTCACTTCTGTTCACTGTGTGTCTCAGTGATTTGGATATAAGCCTAGAGGGAGTGGTGCTGAAATTGGCAAATGATAAGAGGTATAGTTTATTTTTAAGAAGACCAAAGGAAATGCAGATTACAGAACAGTATAACAGAAGTGTTTAAATTTATGAACGGATGGGCTGGGATAGATACATTTTCATGGTCACATAACGAAAGTGAAATAAAGTTCACAAAATAAAATGGAGTACCACAAAAGCTAAAGCAACAAGTGAATAATCTACCATAAATTTATAAAGTAGTTCTTGTATTTATAAAGCCCTGTATGTTATATATATTGCATTAGTATTCTATGATGGACAGAAATCTGCATTTGTTAGTTTAGGGCAGACTATAGCAGTGAGTGACCTCTGGGGCATAGAATCAAAAATTGTGATGTAATGAATTATATCTCACAGTCACACAGTTAATGTAACAAAAGGCCTGAGGCCCATATTCATAAAATTGCTTATGAAAACTATAAAGATGCGTTCCCTTGAAAAGTGAATACTGTATCCTGAAGTTTGCCTTCTAAACATGATAAATTTGAGAAGGACAGCATATAGAAATGTCACTTCAGTGCTTGAATTATACTATCTTTTATTTAAACCATTAGAACTTTATGTAGATGGAAAGCTAGCAATTGAAAATAAGTACAGTAGAATATAGATCAATACAACATAAATTTACGCTGCAAAATACATTAATGATTGGGTTAAAATATTTTACATGTAATTTAATATTTTATTTATTTTATTTTTAAAATTCATTTTATGGGATGTGGGCGTTGCTGGCAAGGCCAGTATTTATTGCCCATCCCTAATTGCCCTTGAGAAGGTGGTGGTGGTGAACCGCTGCAGTCCGTGTGGTGAAGGTACTCCCACAGTGCTGTTAGGTAGGGAGTTCCAGGATTTTGACCCAGCGACGATGAAGGATCGGCGATATACTTCTAAGTCAGGATGGTGTGTGACTTGGAGGGGAACTTGGAGGTGGTGATGTTCCCATGCGCCTGCTGCCTTTGTCCTTCTAGGTGGAAGAGGTTGCAGGTTTGGGAGGTGCTGCCGAAGAAGCTTTGGCGAGTTGTTGCAGTGCATCTTGTAGATGGTACACACTGCAGCCACGGTACGCTGGTGGTGGAGGGAGTGCATGTTTAAGGTGATGCATGGGGGGTCAATCAAGTGGGCTGCTTTGTCCTGGATGGTGTCGAGCTTCTTGAGTGTTGTTGGAGCTGCACTCATCCAGGCAAGTGGAGAGTATTCCATCACACTCCTTACTTGTGCCTTGTAGATAGTGGAAAGGCTTTGGGGAGTTAGGAGGTAAGACACTCACCGCAGAATATCTAGCCTCTGACCTGCTCTTGTTGCCAAAGTATTTATGTGGCTGGTCCAGTTAATTTTCTGGTCAATGGTGACCCCCAGGATGTTGATGGTGGGGAATTTGGCGATGGTAATGCCTTGAATGTCAAGGGGCGGTGGTTAGACTCTTGCTTGTTGGAGATAGTCATTGCCTGGCATTTGTGTGGTGCGAATGTTACCTGCTACTTATCAGCCCAAGCCTGAATGTCGTCCAGGTCTTGTTGCATGCGGGCATGGACTGCTTCATTATCTGAGGAGTTGTGAATAGCACTGAACACTGTGCAGTCATCAGCGAACATCCCCATTTCTGACTTTATGATGGAGGGAAGGTCATTGATGAAGCACCTGAAGATGGTTGGGCCTAGGACACTGCCCTGAGGAACTACTGCAGCGATGTCCTGGGGCTGTGATGATTTACCTTCAACCACCACAACCATCTTCCTTTGTGCTAGGTATGACTCCAGACAGTTTTCCCCCTGATTCCCATTGACTTCAGTTTTACTAGGGCTCCTTGATGTCACACCCGGACAAATGCTGCCTTGATGTCTAGGGCAGTCACTCTCACCTCACCTCTGGATTTCAGCTCCTTTGTCCATGTTTGGACCAAGGCTGTAATGAGGTCAGGAGCCGAGTGGTCTTGGACATCAGTAAGAAGTCACACAACACCAGGTTATAGTCCAACAGCTTTATTTGAAGTCACAAGCTTTCGGAGCGCTGCTCCTTCGTCAGGTGAAGTGACGAAGGAGCAGCGCTCTGAAAGCTTGTGATTTCAAATAAAGCTGTTGGACTATAACCTGGTGTTGTGTGACTTCTTACATTTGTCCACCCCAGTCCAACTCCAGCATCTCCACACCTTGGACATCAGTGAGCAGGTTATTGGTGAGTAAGTGCCACTGGATAGCACTGTCGATGACACCTTCCATCACTCTGCTGATGATTGAGAGTAGACTGATGGGGCGGTAATTGGCCGGATTGGATTTGTTCTGCTTTTTGTGGACAGGACAAACCTGGGCAGTTTTCCACATTGTCGGATAGATGCCAGTGTTGTAGCTGTACTGGAACAGCTTGGCTAGAGGCACGGCTAGTTCTGGAGCACTAGTCTTCAGCAAGATAGCTGGGATGTTGTCGGGGCCCATAGCCTTTGCTGTATCCAGTGCGCTGAGCTGTTTCTTGATATCACGTGGAGTGAATCGAATTGGCTGAAGACTGGCTTCTGTGATGGTGGGGACCTCAGGAGGAAGCCGATATGGATCATCCACTCGACACTTCTGGCTGAAGATGGTTGCAAATACTTCAGCTTTGTCTTTTGCACTCACGTGCTGGGCTCCACCATCATTGAGGATGGGGATATTCATGGAATCTCCTCCTCCCGTTAGTTGTTTAATGGTCCACCACTATTCACGACTGGATGTGGCAGGACTGCAGAGCCGTGATCTAATCTGTTGATTGCGGGATCACTTAGCTCTGTCTATAGCATGCTACTTCTGCTTTTTAGCATGCATGTAGTCCTGTGTGGCAGCTTCCCCAGGTTGGCACCTCATTTTTAGGTATGCCTGGTGCTGCTCCTGGCATGCTCTTCTGCACTCCTTATTGAACCAGGGTTGGTCCCCTGGCTTGATGGTAATGGTAGAGTGAGGGATATGCTGGGCCATGAGGTTACAGATTGTGGTGGAATACAATTCTGCTGCTGCTGATGGCCCACAGCGCCTCATGAATGCCCAGTTTTGAGCTGCTAGATCTGTTCTGAATCTATCCCATTTAGCACAGTGGTAGTGCCACACAACACCATGGAGGGTGTCCTCAGTGTGAAGACGGGACTTCATCTCCACAATGACTGTGTGGTGGTCACTGCTACCAATACTGTCATGGACAGATGCATCTGCGACAGATAGATTGGTGAGCATGAGGTCAAGTAGATTTTTCCCTCGTGTCGGTTCTCTCACCACCTGTTGCAGGCCCAGACTGGCAGGTATGTCCTTCAGGACTTGCCCACCTCAGTCAGTAGTGGTGCTACTGAGCCACTCTTGGCGATGGACATTGAAGTCCCCCACCCAGAGTACATTCTGTGCCCTTGCTACTCTCATTGCTTCTTCCAAGTGGTGTTCAACATGGAGGAGTACTGATTCATCAGCTGAGGGAGGGCGGTACGTGGTAATCAGCAGGAGGTTTCCTTGCCCATGCTTGTCCTGAAGCCATGAGACTTCATGGGTTCCAGAGTTAATGTTGAGAACTCCCAGGGCCACTCCTTCCCGACTGTATACCAGTTTGCTGCCACCCCTGGTGTGTCTGTCCTGCCGGTGGGACAGGGCATACCCAGGGATGGTGATGGAGGAGTTTGGGACATTGGGTACATTGGCTGAAACTTATGATTCTGCGAGTATAACTATGTCAGGCTTGACTAGTCTGTGGGACAGCTCTCTCAATTTTGGCACAAGTCCCCAGATGTTGGTGAGGAGGACTTTGCAGGGTCGACTGGGCTGGGTGTGCTGTTGCCGTGTCCATAGCCGGTGCCGAGATCAATGCCGGGTGGTCCGTCCGGTTTCATTCTTATTATTGTGTTTTGTAGCGATTTGTTACAACTGAGTGGCAGTTAAGAGTCAACCACATTGCTGTGTGTTTGGAGTCACATATAGGCCAGACCAGGTAAGGACGGCAAATTTCCTTCCCTAAAGGACATTGGTGAATCCAATAGTTTCATGGTCACCATTACTGATACTAGCTTTTTTATTCCAGTTTTGTTTAATTAACTGAATTTCAATTCCCCAGACATGGTGGGATTTCAACTTACAACCGCGATTTTCCCAGACACGAGAAGGCGGGTTTGGAGGCGGGACAGTTGGAAAAATTGCAAAAAGTGAGCGCGGGTTCCGAACCCGCCTCCAACCTGCCTCCACGCAACTTTGCCGGAGGCGGGTTTGATGGGTGCGATTCGGTCCCGCCTCCATCTGTCGGGAGTGATAGTTAAGACCCTTAAATAGTCGTTAAGTGCCTCTGTAATCCTATTTTGACAGGCCTTTGTTATTTTGCCACATGTTATGCATGTTGCACGACCCTCCTAAACCACGCCAGCTGATCCTGGCGGGTTGACAAGTGGGTGGCCTCCTCACAGCTGCAGCTCCACCATTAAACCACAGCTTTCATCAGGGAGCAGTTGCCGGTGGCAGAACTTTTGTTCCACAGGTCTTTCAGCACTTTTAGCAGGCCTACCGAAGTTGGAGTTGCTGCAGCTTCTATCTCTCAACGGTGGGACCTCCTTGGAAGACCCTCTCTCCGCTTGGACTGAGCGCTTCCCAAATGGAGGTATCTGCCAGCAGCATGGGAACCATTTATTTCCTTTCATCATGGAGCTCAGATTCAGGTGAGGAGCAGCCACGGCAGCAGCAGAACCAGGCAGAACAGCAGCAACAGCAGCAGGAGCGCCAACCTCCTGTTCAACCACCTGATGCTGCACAGGGCAGAAGGTGCCAGCGCATAGAAGCAGACAGAGGATGAGCTACCTCAACATGAGTGAGCAACAGTGCCAAAGGAGGCTGAGAGTTTCGCGGGAGGTTGTCGGAGACATCTGTGCATTGCTGCACCCACACCTGGAGCCCAGAGGAGCGGGTGGACACCCCTTACCAGTGGCTGTCAAAGTCACCACCGCACTCAACTTTTTTGCCTCAGGCTCCTTCCAGGGATCATCAGCAGACATCAGTGGCGTCTCCCAGTCAGCCGCACACAGTTGCATCACGCAGGTTACCGATGCCCTTTTCGCAAAGGCGCACAATTACATCCACTTCTCAAGGGATCAAGCAAGTGTAACTGCGCGTTCAGTTGGCTTTGCAAATATGGCAGGCTTGCCAATGGTGCAGGGCATCATAGACTGCACACATGTGGCCCTTAGGGCACCCCATCACAACCCAGCTATCTTTCTCAACCGCAAGGGCTTCCACGCCCTCAACGTACAGCTGGTGTGTAACCACAAGAAGGAGGTTTTGCATGTTTGCGCCAAGTTCTGTGGTAGTTGCCATGGCTCGTTCATCCTGCGGAACTCTAGTGTTCCTCTGATCTTCAATCCGCCAAACCAACTTAACAATGGCTCCTTGGTGACAAGGGCTATCCCCTGAAGAAGTGGCTAATGACTCTGATCAGGAGGCCAGCTAACGAGGCTGAGGAGCACTACAACTCCAGCCACATTTCGACCAGGTCCATCATCGAGCAAACCATTGGCTTGCTGAAGATGTGATTCCAATGCCTTGACAGATCAGGTGGAGCCCTGCAGTATTCAGCAGCCAGGGTCTCCAGAATGGTCGTGGTCTGCTGTGCACTGCACAACATGGCACAGCGTCGTGGCTTGCAGCTTCCTGATGAGCAAGTGGCTCAGTTCATAGCCTCCTCAGATGAGGATGAGGAGGAGGAGGAGGAGGAGGAGAACCGAGCGGTGGCGCATCTACCAGCAGCAGCGGCAGCACGCGAGCACATGGCTGCCCGTGATGCAAGGGATGCACTCATCCTGGTTAGATTTGCATAGGTTGCCCATTGTAGCACACGTGCTTGGCTCCTTCTTAACACATGATAGACAATGGACATGACTCTCTGGCCTCCTTTCACTCTGACCACCAACCTGACCATGCAAATGTCGCGGAGCCCGCAATGTGAGCTGCCTAAGCCGAAATAACAGATGCCATCATGCCAACAGTTTGCCATCACCTCATTTTAATATATTCAAACAGGGATGGCATTTCATCAATAAACAGAAACAATCACCCAAGTCCCTACCCCTGTGACTAATAGTGCTTTATTTTTCTCTTACGCATGCTCCTACGTGGTGCTCCCCCTGTGGCCTCAGCAGAAGTGGAGGCCCCTTGCTCACTTTCATGCTGCTCCTGCTTTGACATCTTTGGTGGGCGTCCTCTGGGTTTCTGAGCCTCTGAGGGCTCGCCAAATGTATGCTCATCCTGTGGCAGAGCAGGGGCTGAGACACCCATCTCAGTTGGGTATGGACTCTGGTGGGGCTCTGACTGAGGGCTCTGCAGTGGCAGGAAAGTGTGAGCACTTGGAGAGGAGCCCCCATTTCCTTGTTCTCTGCCACCAACGTCCCTCTCATGGGTCAGCTCCACCTCAGCGCTTGCAAGCAGCTTGAGAGCACTTTGCTGCACATCAGTGGGGCCATGTGGACCCATATCTGCACTGGCAGTCCTACTCAAAAGGACTTCCATGAAGCTCTGGTTTCTCTGCTCAATAGCTACCCATCGCTCCTCCAGAGATGTCAATCTATTCTGAACATTCATCATGTTTTCCAGACTCTGGCGACTTAGGTCCTCCATGGCCGTAGCCATCCTCTCCTCTACCATAGCCACCCTTTCCAGGAAGGTAGACACCCTTTCCAGAGAAGCCGACGAGCGGAGCGATCGAAACCGACCGTGAGGGTAAGCACAGTCTCTCAGAAGTGAAGTTTTTGGGCTATTCTGAGGGTGGGAGCTTCGTTTGGTTCAGCCAGGCGAAGGGGTTTATGTGACTGGGTAATTCGTTGGTAAACCCTATAGTATAGTTGATAGAGCCAGCCCCATGGTCTATGCAGTAAAACTACCCCGGTGCACAAAGTGGTTCCACGCCAACCAATGTAAATTGTATAAATCTGACCATACAAGTTCAAGTTCACAGGCTGTAAAGACAGGCACTGTGGCTTGTTTCAAGGGAAAAGTTGTCTGGCCCACCAATTGGGACACTCCCCCACCCCAGTGGGACCTAAGTTTAGGCTAAAGTTTAAATTTGAACCAGTTATTTAGTTCAGAAACAGAGAAACCGCAGCCTGAGTGTAGAAATCTGCAGGCTGCTGCGAGTTCATTCACAGAAAATCGCTTGGGGGGCCCCAGGGAGGAGCGCCCTGTGAAGAGACTGCCCGCGCATGCGTAGTCACTGGTCTGGAGACAGGAATTTCCCAGTCTTTTGAACGGTCTGTTCACGCAGGCGCAGTTCCCCAGCCCGTGACCACAGCGGCTCCTCTTCAGTTTCCCTGCGCAGGCGCAGTCGCGCGCCTGAGGGGAGAGGTTTCCCAACACTGGGTTCATGCAGGTGCAGTCGCCTGTTTGAATACAGAGGTTTCACAGCCTCTGCCATGGGACTCCGGGAAGGAGGTTCGCGCAGGCGCAGTTCCCCAGCCCGTGACCACAGTGGCTCCTCTCCAGTTTTCCTGCGCAGGCGCAGTCGCCTGTTTGAATACAGAGGTTTCACAGCCTCTGCCGTGAGACTCCGGGGAGGAGATTCGCGCAGGCGCAGTTCCCCAGCCCGTGACCACTGCGGCTCCTCTTCAGATTTCCCGCGCAGGCGCAGGCGCCTGTTTGAATACAGAGGTTTCACAGCCTCTGCCGCGGGACTCCGGGAGGAGGTTTGCGCAGGCGCCGTCGCCTGTTTAAAGGGACAAGCTTCCCAACCCGCTTCTAGAGTGGTTTCCCCTATGGTGTGGGACTCTGAGGAGGAAGGGATAGCAATTCCTCTTGCAGGGGACATATGGAAGGAGCTGGTACCAAGTTTTGGACCTGGAGAGGAAAATTTTCAGCCACCAGCAGCGGGTGGTGAGTGTAGTGTATGTAACTGTTCTACCTTTAAGAGAACTATTGTATGTAACCGTCCACCTTTAAGAGAACTATTTTAGGTGTGGCACTACTTTATCCTGGCTGCTGTATACTGTAATACCGACGGTGACCACACCGGTATATAAGTGCTGTGGCAGAATTTATTGGGCAGATTCGCCCTGACCTTCGAATAGTAAAGTCCTGTTTAAGTTACTCTTGTAGTCTGTGTATTACTTCGCTATACAACCCACAGACTTTACAGTGGCGACGAGTTCGATCTTACCCTGCGGCAACAATACTTCTGAAGAAGTAAACGAGCGTCGAGAAGAGGCACCCGCCCTCGTCGTTTTGCTGAGAGAAAACTCGAGTCTGCAGACCAAGAAAGGAGGAAGATTTCAAACACGAAGTCTTCCATCAGCAACAGGCACGGATTGTCCCTTCTGCCACGGTGGTGAGTGAGCCGATCAACACACGAAGAAAGTCGGCCACAGTGACTGTGAGTAAAGGGAAAATAGAAACAAATAAACGGAGGATAAGGGCGGTGCACTCGACCACGGTCGAGGGGGAAAGGAGCCGGACAGAAGTCGGGCCCAGAGGCGCTGAGACTGGGGCAGCGTGGAGCAGAAGCCGCGGTACAAGCGGGCTGGGGAGCGTCGTGAGACGACTAGACCGCGACGGCGAAAAAGGCCGGACAAATACCGCGACCACGAGGCGCTGCGACCGGGATCGTAAGGCGCGGGAAGATATAAACATAAATAAGCCACGGAGAACTCAGCCACAGCCGGGGAGGAAAGCACCGGACTGCGAGAAGCTGGGAGGCGCGATTGGGGTGAAAAAGGCCAGACAGTGACTGAGGCCACGAAGCGCTGCGACCGGATCGTAAGGCGCGGGAAGAGATAAAAATAAATAAACCGCGGAGAACGCAGCTGCAGCCGGGGAGGAAGCACCGGACTGCGAGAGGCTGGGAGGAGCGATTGGGTGAAAACGGTCGGACAGTGACCGAGGCCACGAAGCGCTGCGACCGGGATCGTAAGGCGCGGGAAGAGATAAAATAAATAAATCGCGGAGAACTCAGCTGCAGCCGGGGAGGGAAGCACCGGACTGCGAGAGGGCTGGGAGGCGCGATTGAGAGCCGCGCGAGCGGGAGAGACAGAGCCCGAGTGAGAGACGCGCGAACGGGAGAGACAGAGCCCGAGAGAGAGCGAGCGAGAGCCGCGCGAGTGGGAGAGACAGAGCCCGAGGAAGACTGAGCGAGATCCAGCCCAGCGGCTGAAACTGTTCGCCGTCAACGGGTTGTACCCAGCACCGGAGAGACAGAGCCCGAGCGAGGGAGACTGAGCGAGATCCAGCCAGCGGCTGAGACCGTTCGCCATCAACGGGTTGTACCCAGAGCCGGTTGCCTGGCCGAGAGAAGGGAACGCGCTGAAGCCGAAGAGCAGGCTGCGAACCCCGAAAGCCAGCGGCCGTCGCCCGAAGGAAAAGCTTACCCCTCCCGCCAGGGGAAGAAAAGCGGGAACCGCCATCTTGAAAGTGGGCGGGGAAAGAAGATAAGTGCGGGAAACCGCGGGAAGCCGCCAGTAGGCGGAGAAAAAGACAGAAGCGGGAACCGCCATTTTGAAAGGGGCGGGGAAAGAAGATAAGCGCGGGGAAACCGCCATCTTGGAAAAAAAAGAGTTAAAGAAATATTTCGTTGTTGTTTATCAGGGAGGTGAAGATGCCTAAGCGTGGTAACATCAACGATTTCGATTCCGAGGTAGAAGATTGGGCCACGTATGTAGAACGCATTGAGATATATTGTGAGGCCAATAAAATAGAGGATGATGATAAAGCTATAACCTTGCTAAACTCGATGGGGGCGAAGACATACGGGCTATTGAAGCATCTTCTAGCACCAGTTAAACCGGCGGATCAAACCTTCGATAATATTGTTGCTGTTCTGAAGGATCACTTGAACCCCACACCGCTGATGTTGGCGGAACGATTCAAATTTTATGCGAGAACGCAACGGAAAGAGGAAAGCAACGCCGAATACTTGGTCGAACTGCGTAGGCTAGCGAAATACTGCCAGTTTGGAGGAAATCTGACAGAGGCATTGCGAGACAAGTTCGTGTGCGGGTTGTCGAAGGAAGGAACGCAAAAGCGACTGCTCGAAGAGAACGACCTTACACTGGATAGGGCTGTCCTTATTGCAGCATCACACGAAGCCGCAGCGAAAGGAACTGCGGAAATGCAGCTGAAGGCAGCGGTCCTCAGTGTGGATCAAATTACTTCGGGTGCAACGAAATGTTATCGTTGTGGGAAGACAACACACGACCAGAACCAATGCTGGTTTAAAAACCAGGACTGTAGGAAATGTGGCAAACTGGGTCACATAGCCAAAGTATGCCGGTCAGGGAAGAAGACCAACAACCAAAAAAAAAAGCCATCACAGGAAAAGTACAACAAAGTACACAAGGTGGTTGAGAAGAGTTCAGATGAACAGAATTCGGATTCAGACCCAAGCGGCCAGGAACTGGGTAGTCTGAGAATTCATAATGTGAGTAAGGAAGCTGACCTACAAACTATCTGGGTCATGCTAAAAATAGCCGGAGTCCAAGTGAGAATGGAATTGGACACTGGATCAGCCCTATCAGTCATAAATCGAAGGGATTACAACCGGCTATTCTCACATATACCCTTGAGAGATACCAAGTTCGTATTGCAGACATACACGGGGCATAAAGTATACCCCATGGGAAAGATAAGAGTCAAGGTGAGAGACAGGGGCAAAGAACACCCCGGAATGGACTTATACGTACTACCTGAGGGAGGACCACCACTTCTAGGACGGAAGTGGATCAAGAAAATAGACATGGAATGGCACTACCTCAAAGCAATAACGAGTGAGGACTCGGGGCAGACAATCAGCTCAGACTCTGAAACGGATGACGATAAGACCAGCCCAAGCATGAAAGACAAGTCTAAAATGAACTTGCTGACTAAGGTTGATAGAACGAATGTGGGCATAAAGGCTTATGCTCCAGAGGAGTACAAAGTTTCAGAACAGAATTCCTCTGAACAACAACAACATAGCTTGACAGAGAATTCTGAGTCTGTTCAAGTTACAGACATATATATTACTGAGGAACATCGAGCTCGAACGCAAACTTATTTCAGATTACGACAGCAATTAGAACAATTGAATTGCCGTCTCGAGCAAGAGATGAAAGCAATGAAAAAGTTCTATGATACCGAATGGGAGAATCTGGGTAGACAACAGAAGCAGCTGGGGAAGAAAAGGGAGCAGGAGCACACAAACCATTTGCACGAGGAGGCCAAACGAATCAAAGCTGATTCGGCTTCTGAAGGGGCGTGCTCCAATCTGGTGGAACAAGATGTGCCGCCGGTGGAACAAGATGTGCCGCAACTGAAGGCGCTTGTTAGCAGGTTGCAGGCAGAAAAAGCTGAGTTGGTCGACATGACTTCCGAGCTCCTACTGAAGTTGGGTGCGGCATCACCGGACGATTCATTAGTGGAAATTCGAATGATGGGGGCTGCGGATGATGGCGAAGTAGAAGCAGCAAAGGAGCCCCAGGACAAGGTTCTAAACAGCCCTGCAGCTAATGGAAAAGGGATGATGGCAGAAGAGTTAACAGTCAGCCAACTCATTCATAGGCTGAGGGATAAAACTCTAAAATGGGAAAAACTTAAATACGAGCCTCAATCTTCAAAGGGAAGGGAGCTCTCAAAAGTCATTGGAAGAGCTGAGGTGGCAACCCAGACTGAGAAGTCTGCAGCAGAACAGCCCTTGGATGCCAAAAGTACGCTGACGCACGGCAATGTAGAACAACAGAATACTGAAACAGCTACTTCAGTAGAGGGATTGAATAGTCCGATCAATCAATCTCCGAATGAAGTTGAAGTATTGAAATCACAAATGAGGTCATTAGTAAAAGACTTGCAGGAAGCCCAGAAAAAGCGGGATGAATCTGAACGTATGATGAAGTCTCTTCAGGACCGATGTCGGGATGGGGAACAAAAGTCGGCTAACGTCCAGCTGGGTAAGGAGGAAATAGAAGACCCTCTCGCTGGCCTAGCTCAGGACAACACCGAATATTACCATGATCTGTTGAGTGACACTGAATATTACGAGGACCTGGTCTGCCCAGCTTGTGCCGAGAACTCCCAAAGTGCCGAAATCAGGATGAATCACTTAAAGTCTAAGGAACATAGGGAGATGGTGGCGTTACAGCTGGCAGCTGACAATGGAGCCCCGAGAGTCTCCAAGAAGCAAAAAAGGAAAAGACGAAGCAGAAGATGATAACCATCTGAACCATTATTACCTCTACCCGATCTCACACGTGGTCCCCCGAACGGAGCCAAATCAGTTGGAAGGTAGGAAAATTTCCCAAGGCAATCCAACTGTTTTTTGTTTGTTTTAAAAAGTCAGCAATGCTGGTTCAGAAGTGATGGAAGTAAAGCTGTTAAGTCTAGGGAAGGACTATGGGATGAGTCCCTCTAGCAAGGTGACCCGACTACACCACGGAGGCGTGGTCCGGACCGAGTCAAGAAGATCAGAGACTGAATCTGTGAACTGTTTCCCGCAGAGACTGAATCTGTGAACTGTTTCCACAGAGACTACCTCTGTGAACTGTTGTAACATGAAGTTGGATATGTTATGATGTTATGTTAATGGGGAATAAGTATGTTGTAAGCTAAAAAGGGAGGATTGTAGTGTATGTAACTGTTCTACCTTTAAGAGAACTATTGTATGTAACCGTCCACCTTTAAGAGAACTATTTTAGGTGTGCACTACTTTATCCTGGCTGCTGTATACTGTAATACCGACGGTGACCACACCGGTATATAAGTGCTGTGGCAGAATTTATTGGGCAGATTCGCCCTGATCTTCGAATAGTAAAGTCCTGTTTAAGTTACTCTTGTAGTCTGTGTATTACTTCGCTATACAACCCACAGACTTTACAGTGAGGGGATACCTGCCCCCAGTACAGGAGTGGGTAGGGAAAAGGAGACAAACCTGGATTACTGGCAGGCTGCCAGGTATATTACACAGTGCAGGCTGTTTGCATCAGGGGGAGAAGGTTCCCAGCCAGCTAAGGCTGTGACCCAGGCTCAGGATCTGTCAGCCAAAGTTTCCCCCACAGAGACGCCCCTCAGAAGGTCTCAGCGGGTCCGCAAGCCCGAGATAAGATGGTCACCAGAGTACCTGCCACAAAGAGCAATCTCCCGAGCCCGGGAGGAAACAGATCACAGAGGTCCCCAACTAGCAGCCATAAGCTGCCAGGGACAAGAAGCAGGAGGCAGTCCAGCTTCGCTGCAAGCAGCAGTAATCTGCGACAGTGACACCAGAGATTAGCCTGGCCGTCCGGAGATGGGCGGCATTTGTATTATAGCTTTGTGTTAAGTTACCAATGTTTAAAGCTTGCTTTTAAGGTGTTTAAATTTTAAGTTTAGAATGTAACTTGATGTTTGAGTTTAAGTTTAAAGTTTAAGTTTATAAGTGTGCCAAATGCTTGTATTTTGGTCCGAGGTCGAGGGACCTGACCATGTCTCCACCTAAGGCAGCAGGTCAGTAAGAGACCTGGCTGCATGTCCTTTTAAGTTCTTTTGCAGGATAGTGGACAAAGGAGCAGCCCTGTTCGCCCAGCTCGAGCTGGGCATCGAATGAAGATATGGTTATACAGAATGTTGGGGATCACCTCGCCACTGGACAAATCCAGGAGGAGATCCCGCAGCGACCTTCGGGAGAAACCGGACAGGGTCCAGAGGAACCTGCCTACTCATCCTACGCAGAAGAGATGGCCCCAGCTGGGCACTGCCCGAACCCAGCACTATCCTGACTGAATTTCACTTGCGGGAGACCTCGATATTGAGGAGTCATGGTGGGGAAGCGCAGGCGCCTTGTCAGATAGGGACGCGTTCCCCAGGAGTGGGTGGTGATGGCCTGGGAAAGATTGTAAAGGGGAGGGGGAGACCCAAGAGTCGCGTGGGTGCGTTCGGGGAAGGGAGGAACTCACCCGGGGCCCACGGGCAAAGTTAGAGTGTAAGTGTGGCTGGGAAGGATGATTGGGTGGCCGGATCTGGGATCCAAGTTTGAGTGTGGGGCCAGTGAGAGCCGCCACACAGGCACCCATAATTTTCTGCAGCCAGTCAAGGGAAGACGGGAGGGGGAGGGACTGGGAGTCATGATCCCATACTCCCCGGTCTCGGTCTGTGAAACATGAGGGGTACCCCGCCTCCACGAAGGGACAAGGGAATGGCTCAGGGCTGGCGGATCAGACTGTTCTGTAAAATCCATTCTGTATGTTTTAAAGGTTTAAGACCATTAAAGGGGGGTGGAAGTAACATTTGGTGCCCGGGTGGGAGGAGCAATACCCACTCGAATTTTGCGACCCATCATTGGCACGTGATGGTCAGGGTTTATTTCAGCATTTTGTTTCAAATGTTTAATGAAGATTTTTGTATTTTGTTTTACAGTTCCAAGCGGTGCAGAGGCGTAGGACCCTCTCCGTGCTTGGGTTCATTTTGATTACATTGTATAACCAAGATTGCAACATTTTTGTAATATGTTATAATGTAACAAGCGGTGCAGGGGTATGAGACCCCTTATTGTAACATTTTGTAATTGATGTATCTGTAGGTGCCTACCGTACCACGGTTTTTCCTGGATTTGAGGGGAATAGATGGGTCGGGGGATCAGTGATAGGTAGCTATAGGTAAATACAGGGGATGTTTGTTTGTGGGGGTCAGAAAATTTTGCTCACTTCTTCAAGAGGATACTACAAGCAAGTTGGAAGTATCCAAGGGGGGAATATAGGGGTCGCAAAATCCCCTCAGCCCCCGAAGATCGGGAAATATTAATCCACATCGTGGACGAAGACCTGTGTGATTTAAATTGTCTCTGAGTTGGACAATGTTTTAAAACATACCCAGAACCGCAAAAGGCTGCGTTAAAAAGCTCGTAAGCTGGGCAGCACTTGGACACTGGAATCAAAGAACTTTGTGAAAATCGCACACTTTAAGATTGTACATTTTATTAAAAGATGTACTCTTGAGTTTTGGACTGTTAAAAATGGCTGAACAGACCTCATGGAAACAGAATTTAAAAGGACAGATAGGCTGTTAGCATATGAAACAGACAGGCTGTTAGCATATGAAAAAGCTCAGCGCTGCCCTGTAGTGGGTTTGAATGGAGCCCGAGCTGTCAGTCACCCTGTGGTATTGGGCGGGTCCGGTAACCTACAAGCTGTTTGTTTACACTGGGGAGTAGCCGGTTTGAATCAGCCAATCATCGGACAGCAAGCACACTGGGTTGTTTACACACATCCATTCACTGAAATTGACTCTAAGATCAAGTGCTTGAAACTGCCAGCATGAACAAAGGGACTTTGTTTGCTAAGCACTCAAGACTGTCAATCAATTGCGGTTCCAGATGACCACAGGACAATGCTTTGTTTACAAAGCAATTGAATGCTATTAGCATTTGTTTGTATATCAAGTGGACACATCCTAACTGAGGAGGAACCGTTTAAATGAATGGGAGAACACATTCAAACCACTGCAGCTTTATTCGAAAGCCATCACAGACAATGGACACATTTAAACTGCAACTTTATCTAAACCCATCCCAGACAAGTGGACAGTTTGGATCTCTTTTGTTTTAGCCCAGAAACATCAGATCTGGGTGGGCCCCAAAAAAGGGGTATAAAAGATAGCTTCCCAGAAGCATCTCTCCTCTTTTACTCTTTGGACTGCAGGTGAGCAAGGCTTCTGACCCACTTGCAAGAACAATCTAGTGAGAAGTAAAGGGGTGGTAATTTAAGGGAACTGTTGCTAAGATTGTAAAATTAACATTGTAGCCATTTATCCCTCATTTTTGCCATCTGCCTTCCCCTGTTAAGCAATTTTACCGTGATTACTTTGATCGTGTGGTGTAGTTTCTTTAGTTTTAATAAAATTTGCCTTTCTTGCATCCAGACCATTTGTCCGTTTTTAATATATCATTAATTATAAGTTCCTCCAGTCAGAACTGGAAGGAGGGTTTAGCGATTCGAAACCGCTGATTGGAATTGGTCACAGTGCAGTGGAAAGGCTGCCTGACCAGGTAAATTACCGTAAACCAGGTAAAGGATGCCCCCCTACAGGTGGAATTAGAGTCCACCATAGCAACAAGGGGAATTACTGCTTGTTATAGTCCTCAGTTTTGTACTGTATGTATGTTGATTGTAATCTGGATCTTATTCTCCACAGAGACAGTGATTTTGTTTAGTAGTGCATGTTTTAGCCAGTGTATGTTAGAGCAAATAAATATAAGTTTGATTTTTCACCGAAGCATTCCTGTCTGTGACTTATTTCATTTACACTCTGAATAATAATTCCCGGGTATAGAACTTTCGTAAGGCGGGGGTGATTCGAACCATCCATCTAGCAATTGGGCTAGGATCAAAAACCACTTACACCTTTTAGAACTGAGATGAGGAGGAATTTCTTCTCTCAGAGGATCATAAATCTGTGGAATTCTCTGCCCCAGAGAGCCGTGGAGGCTGGGTCATTAAATACATTTAAGGTGGAGATAGACAGATTTTTGCAAGATAAGGGAGTGAAGGGTTATGGGGAGCAGGCAGGGAAGTGGCTTTGAGCCCAAGATCAGCCATAATCTTTTCAAATGGCGGAGCAGGCTCGAGGGGCCAAGTGGCCTATTCCTGCTCCTATTTCTTATGTAACCACGGAGGTAGCCATCCTTTCCATTGAGGTTTTAGTGCAGATTTTAGCGCTCGGCGCTAATTATCACCGCCGACTGCGCCCGTGGAGGTGATTGGAGTGCTAAGCGCTCCACACCTCTCTTAGGGCGCTAACGTCAGGGAGCGAGGCACTACCTCAGAACACTACTGAAGCTCAGGCGATGTCAATGACCTTGGTACTCAGACAGACTGGTGCCGCCCAGTTCTTAAAGGGGTGGGTCCATCTTGCTGCACAGCCACATCCTGCTCATTGCAGCGTTTGACCTCGGCCTGCAAGCACTTGCAAATCTTCCTCAACCATTTCTGATGGATACTCAGAGGCCCAGGGAGAGAGCTTGCCGGGTTAGCGACCAGGCATTGGTGACTCTGGTTGGCGCTGTTGAACAGCGACGGGCGGTGCTCTTTCCAGAGAGTGGCAGGAGGCCATTGCCCCGCGAGTTTACAAGGGTCTGGAGGGAGGTTGCGCAGCATGTTTCATCGAAGAGCCTGGTCAAAGGACACATACACAGTGCTGTAAGAAGTTTAACGACCTCACTTGGGTGGTCAGGGTGAGTACCTGCTTTTCAATACCTCTACATCCCACCATCTCAACCTCACTCTGTGAACAGACGGTGTAAATACCCAAATGCCCAACACTCACCCAACAACTATGGCCAGCTCATAAAAGTCACATACACATCCCACACCTTGCACACATTAACAGCTATTCAACTGTGGTAGGCACATCTGCCAAACACATGGCAGCACACTCACTCACACGCTGTCCTTTTTCTAGCAGGCCAAGCTGTCACATAACCATAGAGAGCAACAACGGACGTGAGGAGGACAAGCGGAGCTGCACCCCCTCACAGAGTTGGAGGAGAGAGTCCACAGACTTATTGCCAGCCATGTAGTCAGCGCTGTGGCCATTGGAGAGGTCGACACCCTTGGGGACAGCAATGGTATGTTCATCAGCATTCTCTCTCTTATGTTCATTAATAAATAGACATTCTTATTATGAACACAGCGAGCTTTTGCTAGTTACTTTATTGAGCACATGTGGACTGGGTACTGTATCTGTAGAGGCTTCCATCTTGACTGCTGCCTTGTGGGTAGCCTAGTGCCTCATGAGTAATGTAGTCTTAATATATATACAGCTGGGTAGTGTAGTCTTATACATACAGCTGTACACAGCTGTACGGCTCCACCTAGTGTCCACTATAGAATGACATGTTATTGATCATTACATCCCCCTTTCTTTGAGGTTTAACAAAATCAATATCAATCAACTTTCAAGAAAACAATAAAGATAATATCAGTAACACTTCTGTAAGTGCTCTATAAACATAAACATTTTCAAAACAGTCAACACATTTTCAAAGCTTTACATTGTACTCAAAGATTAAGGCCTAGAAATTGGGTTCTGGTCTTGCCAGGGCTGTAGCGCCAGAAAGTTTGCGCCAGCGGTAATGCGGCAGCGCCCGACGAAAATTCGGGTGCGCCGGGCCCAGACGGCGGCGGGCGCTAAAACCCTCCTTTAGCGCCTCAAAACGGGCGTGAACTTGGGTTTCCCGGCGCTAATCCCCCGCTGCGGCACCCGATGCGGTGCGGCAGGCGGGGGAACTGCAGGCCTCCTCCTCCTGTTAAGGAGGAGCTGCCTGCAGCCGCCAACTGTCCGGCGGATTGACCCGACATCTGAGCCCGGCACCTCGGGGAAGTGCCGGGCTCGCATGAGACACTGATCAGGGCCGCGGGGGGGGAATGCAGGAGTCCGGGAAGGGAGGTGCGGGCAGGCGGCCGCCGGGAACGCGGCCGGCCGCCGCTCCACCTTTATGCGCCGGCGCACACTGGGGGAAGACTCTGTTGCCAGAGTCTTAGTTGCGCCTGCCACGGGCGAGGCGGGCGCAACTGAATTTCGGCTTGGGGCCGGGTTACCACGGCAACCGGGACGCTGCGCACACCGATGACGTCATCGGTGCCGGCGCAGCGCTACCGGTCTACCGCCGCGGAAGGGCCCCAGGCAATTTAGGAACCGGCGCCAATTGCAGCGCTAGGCCCTCTAGCGCCGCAAAATTGGTGCTAAGGGCACTGAATTTCTAGGCCTAAGTCTATCAGGCTTTTTTACTTCACGTGTGGATCTTCTCAACACGGATAAGTCTGATGTGTCTTCATGAGATTGTTCTGGCGGTGAATGACAAGATGCAGTTGCGGCATTGTCATCAATCTGCTCTTGAATAGTCTCTTGTGTTTTTAGGAGGGAACGGCGGTTCCTCCTGAGAATCTGTCCTTCCTCAGTTCTAACGGTGTATGACCTTTGTCCTACTTCCTCAAGAACTGTAGCTTTCCTGTTCCATGCATCTGGATCCTCAATCCTGACAACATCATCCCTTGTCAATGGTTTTAGAGTTTTGGATGACTTGTCATAGTATGATTTCTGTTTCAGCTTTAACAGTTGAAGTCTCTGTCTCAGTTCCTCACTTTGCTGTTCTTTTGCACAGCAGGGTAGCGTGGTGCGCAACTTGCGACCCATTAGTAGTTCAGCAGGTGAAGAACCACAGTCTAAAGGTGAGGCTCGGTAGCTCAGCAGGGCGAGATAGGATCAGACTTGCTTTCTGTTGCTTTCTTCAGCAGCTGCTTGAGAACTTGAACACCTTTCTCTGCCTTACCATTTGACTGAGCATACAAAGGACTGGATGTGATGTGCTGAAAGTCATAATGTGCTGCAAACTGTTGCCACTCCATACAGTTGAAGCACGGACCATTGTCGCTAACGGCAATCCTGGGAATTCCATGTCTGGCGAAGATGGATTTCACATGCATTATGACACTGCTTGCTGTGGTGCTTGAGAGCAGCGCCATCTCAGGATAGTTAGAATAGTAGTCAATCACTATTAGATAGTCTTTACCATTTAAATGAAAAAGGTCCATACCAACCTTTTGCCATGGTGCTGTTGGTATGTCAGCTACTATCATTGGTTCCATTGCTTGTTTGTTTTGGTGTTTCTGACATGTCTCACATTTGCCTATCATGTTCTCAATGTCCTTATTTATGCCAGGCCAATAAACAGTGTCTCTTGCTCTCCTTTTGCATTTTTCAATTCCGAGGTGTCCCTCATGAATCCTTTTGAGCATGTCTTGACGTAGAGCCTGTGGAATGACTATTCTGTTCTGTTTTAGTAATAATCCACTTGCGACACTCAATTCTGAACTTATGTGAAAATATTTTGGACAGGAACCTTTTGGCCAACCATGATGAATGTTCTCTATTACTGTTTGTAATACTGTATCTTTTACTGTTTCTTCTGCTATTTGCTTTGATTTTGTGTCTGACACGGGCAGCGCAGCAGTGACCATACTCACATGAACATCCACGTCTTCTTCAGTAGAGCTCACATGACTCATTGTGGGTGCTCGGGATAGTGCATCTGCTAACACTATGTATTTGCCTGGTGTGTAGATCAGTTCAAAGTCATATCTTTGCAGCTTCATCATGAGTCGTTGAATCCTTGGAGACATCTCATTCAGGTTCTTTTTTATGATGGCAACCAGTGGGCTGTGGTCTGTCTCAACTGTGAAGGTGGGAAGTCCATATATGTAGCCATGAAACTTTTCTAGTCCAACTACCAAGCCTAGACATTCCTTTTCAATCTGGGCGTATCGACACTCAGTATCAGTCATAGACCTGGAGGCATAGGCAACAGGCTTCCAATCTTCACCCTCTGCTTGTAGCAAGACTGCACCTAGGCCATCTTTTGATGCATCCGTTGACACTTTGATTCTTTTTGTTGGGTCAAAGAAGGTGAGTACAGGTGTGGTTGTCAGCACTGTTTTGAGGTTTATCCACTCTTGTTCATGTCTTTCTGTCCATGCGAACTCATTTGTTTTATGTAGCAGGTCTCGCAGACAGGCTGTCTTGGCTGACAAGTTAGGAATGAACTTTCCAATGAAGTTTATCATCCCCATGATGCGTAGCACTCCTTTTTTGTCAGTGGGTCGGGGCATTTTGAGTATGGCGTTTACTTTTTCCATATCTGGCTCTATTCCTTTACCAGATAGGTTATCTCCTAGGAAAGTGACTTCCTGGACGCCAAACTGACACTTGGCTTTGTTGAGCTTCAGTCCATTCCGACGTATGCTCTGTAGCACTTTAGTCAGTCTCTCATTGTGTTCTTTCAGTGTGGAGCCCCAGATGATGATGTCATCAACATCGACCTGAACTCCTTCCAGACCTTCAATTATGTGTTCCATCGCTCTATGAAAGATTTCAGATGCAGATATTATCCCGAAAGGCATTCTGAGGAAACAATACCTGCCAAATGGTGTGTTGAAGGTACAGTATTTGGTGCTCTCTTCATCCAGTTTTAGTTGCCAAAATCCTTGTGAGGCATCGAGCTTTGTAAAGTATCTGGCACCTGACATTTCACTGGTGATTTCTTCTCGCTTGGGAATCTGGTAGTGTTCACGTTTTATGTTTGCATTTAAGTCCTTTGGATCCATGCATATTCTTAGATCATTGTTCTTTTTCTTTACACATACCACGGAGTTAACCCAGTCTGTTGGCTCTTCGACTTTCCTGATGACTCCTAGTGTGGTCATTCTGTCCAGTTCATTCTTGAGCCGGTCACGCAGGGGTGCTGGAACTCTTCGTGGAGCATGTACCACTGGCTGAGCATCCTCCTTTAGCTGGATCTTGTAAGTGAATGGTAGAACTCCAAATCCTTTGAACACATCCTGGAAATTATTCACTACAGAATCCACCGAGTCATCTGGTCTGCTTATGGCACAGTTTATACGGTAGACTCTCTTGACCAGTTCTAAGTCCTCACAAGCTTTGTCACCCAGCAGTGAATCAAGTCTTTCAGCCACAACAGAAAACATGAGATGATGCACTTTGTCTTTGACTGTCACTTTAAGTCTGCATACACCTAAGCTATCTATTTTTTTTCCATTATAGTCCTTCAGTAGTACTGACTTTTTCTGTATTTTGGGCTTTTCTTTCATATTGTTAATGTCACTCATACTGATTAAGTTTGCTTTTGCCCCAGTGTCTAGTTTCAAGGTAACTAATGCTCCATTTACCTGCAGTGGGATCATCCATTTGTCCTCTTTTACTGCATTAACTTTATGTTCAGCATTGTCCATTTCTGAGGGCTGCACATTTTCTGTATCCTTTTTGATATTGTCACATGACACCATTCCTACAAAAAATGTCTCACTTAAATCAGTGTCCTCAATTACATTAACTCGTTGCCCTTTCTTAGTTTTTACTTTTGAAAAGCATTGTTTGGCAAAGTGATTCTTTCCATTACACTTTGTGCACATTTTTCCAAACGCTGGGCATTGTCGTAACTGGTGTTTGTAACCACAGCGTTTACAATTAAAAATTTCATCCTCCGATTGCTTTTCATTTCTGTTCTGCCCACGTTTCTTCCCCTTGTAGGACACAGCACCGACAGCAGCATTATCACTCATTACAATCGCATCATTATTGATTTCACTGAAAGTCTTCGCGTGCTTTCCAGCTAGCTCGCTGGCTTGGCATATTTTCACTGCATTTTCCAAATTTAGTTTGGTTTCTCTCAACAGACGTTCCCTGACTTTTTTATCATGAATACCAAACACAATCTGGTCACGAATCATGGATGCTTTGAGCTCAGAGAAATTACATGTCTGTGCTTTCAGTTTCAGATCAGTTATAAAGCTATCAAAAGTCTCATTTTGCTGCTGTGTCCTTGAACAGAACATGTATCTTTCATAGGTCTCATTCTTTTGGGGAGAACAATGTGCATCAAATTTCTTTAGCACATCGTCTAATTTGTCTCTGTTCTCCGCTGGATTAAATACAAATGTATTAAATACCTCTATCGCCTGTGGGCCTGCAACCGTAAGCAGCAACGCTATCTTCCTTGTGTCTGGCTTCGTACCGAATCCGATGGCTGCAATGTAGAGTTCGAATTGTTGTTTAAGAGTCTGCCAATTGTAGTCGATGTTTCCCTCGATATTCAAACGCTCTGGTGGCTTCAAATTCTCCATGTCGCTTTTCACAATTTTCAGCAGATCTTCACCACCCTGGTACCATCTTATGTTCATTAATAAATAGACATTCTTATTATGAACACAGCTAGCTTTTGCTAGTTACTTTATTGAGCACATGTGGACTGGGTACTGTATCTGTAGAGGCTTCCATCTTGACTGCTGCCTTGTGGGTAGCCTAGTGCCTCATGGGTAATGTAGTCTTAATATATATACAGCTGGGTAGTGTAGTCTTATACATACAGCTCTACACAGCTCTACGGCTCCACCTAGTGTCCACTATAGAATGACATGTTATTGATCATTACACTCTCCTCTCATACCACTTCCCCCTCACAACACCAGCCTTTTACACTTTCAATCTAAGTATAGTGTCTCCAGTCCTTGCTCCCTTCCTGCCCCCCTTGCCCTCACTTTAAAGCTACTCTTGTACATTCCTGCTTTCAAATAGTGAACCACCAGCTGAGCAGCCTGTCCCTCAGCCTGCCAGTGGCAGCGACGCGCCAGGGGAGGAGGAAGGCGAAGCCGAAGCCTCACCGCCTGCGTCTCACGAGGGCAACACTTCTGACACTGGGGCCACGCATTCACTGGAGGGGAGCAGGGTTTTGTATCTGATGTGGGTGAAGCTCTGGGACCCAGTGGGCTGCAGCAATGCCACAGGGGAAGGGAAGCTCGGGGGCCATCTCCCCGGAGAGTGAGTGCTCGCATGAGTTCTGCTGCACAGGACTCGGATGAGGACCTCGATATCGGGGCGATGAATACTCAGGCTATGAGCATGCACACTGAGCTCATGGGTGCAATGGCAAGGGCGCCCGACAGCATGGATGCACTGGCTAGGGGCGTGGAGGAGTCCACCGCCAGCACAGCTGTCATCTGCGCAAACCCTTGAACCCATCCTTGGCTCGTTGCAGAGGATGGTTGAATTAAAGGGAGAACATGGGGACCCAGAGCCCATGCCACGCGTAATGGGTCAGGTGGCAGGATCTATTGCAGCACAGGCCGAGGCAACGCAACAGCTTAGTGCAGCAATCGAGTCATTGGCTGGTGCCATCCAGTCTCAGACTGCTCTCATGCAGTCTCAGCTTGATGTTACACAAGCACTGACTGCTGCTATCCTCGCTGGGTCACCCACTGTCCACCGGGGACCTCATGGTGCCACAGCCAACCAGCAATCTGTGCTTGAGCAGATTGCTCCAGATGCTGAGTTTCTGCCCCAGGGGAGCGGCAGTGTGTCGGTCGAGCAGGAATCTGCTGTCCTCGCAGGATGACAGCATTCCTGCTCCCACCACTGCCACTCCACCATTGCACTTGCCACAGCCTGTAACCCAGCCATCCCAGACTGCTGCTGCCCATGCAGAGTTGGTGCAGTCTGCAGCCGGGCCCTCCAGGTCCAGAGCTGGTCGAGGGCATCCTGCAAGCCATCAGCAGTCTCTGGATCCAACATTCAGCAGCCCTCCGCCAGCCTTGCTGCAGCCACTGGGGCCACATTATGGAGGAGCAGGGAAGTGGGGAAGTACACAGGGGATGGAGATCATCTCGAAGGGCAAGAGGTAAAAATTATCCAATAAATGGGGGGAATGTTTGTGCCAAAGTTTGATGTTCATCTTAATATATTGTTCACTCTGTTGACGCTTATCTCGATATGGTAAGAACGAGTTTTGTTAGTTAATAAATTGTTGTGCTTGTTTGTTATTGTTTGTGCTGAATAAATAAGACACAGTTTGTTAGATAAATAAAAAATGTTATTGGAACTTTACAACTTTGCTCATTTGACTCATTGGAGCTTTGCCCGGCAATAGAGGCTGCAGGATGCTTGTGATGATGTACTTCTTCGTCCCAGAAGCCATCTTCTCTGTCATTCATCAGAAGCGGTGTCTTTTAAGGCGGTCACGGACGGCCCTTGCAGAGGTAACATTGAGCGCCTCCCTCCCATGTTGGTGCTTCTCATCCTCCTCTGCATCCTCCTCCTCCTCCTCCTCCTTTCCCTCTTCCTCCTCCTGAGGTGGTGCACCAATCCCTGGCAGCAATGGCTGGGTCCTCATAATTGCGAGGTTGTGAAGCATGCAGCACACACCAATGAAAAGCGAGACTCGCTCGGGAGAGTACTGCAGAGCTCCTCCAGATTGGTCAAGACACCAGAACCGTTGCTTCAAGATGCTGATCGTCTGCTCAATGAGGTTCCTGGTGGCGCTATGGCTCTCATTGCATGCGAGCTCAGCAGGAGTATTGGGGTTACGGAGCAGTGTCATCAGCCAGGTGCAGAGTGAGTAACCCTTGTCCCCAAGGAGCCAGCCACGAGGTTGACAGGTTGGTTGGAAGAGGTCTGGGACACCAGTCTGGTGCAGGATGAAAGCATCGTGGATATATGACGGCGAGGATGCGCTGTCTGTGGTCGCACACCAACTGCACGTTCAGAGAGTGGAAGCCTTTGCGGTTGTGTAACACCTCTGCATTTTCATGAGGTGCCCGCCATGCCACATGCGTGCAGTCAATGGCGTCCTGAACCACGGGGAAACCCGCTATCCTAGCGAAGCCACATGCGCGTTCACGCTGTTTGGTTGCAGGAGGTGGCAGAGCTCAGTGACCACCTCCTTGCTGAAGCGCTGCCTTCTAAAACACTGCTCCTCAGACAAATGAATGTAGGAGAATTGCTCCCAGAATACCCTGGGAGGGTAAGGTCTCCTGTGCTGAAGCCTGTTGGCCCCCCTCCCGCTGGCCACGTTTGCCACTCTCTCTTTGCACCTCTGCTGCCTCTGAAGGTGAAGCTGGAGGACAACGCCCCGAGTTAGTACAGCCCGCATTTAATCTTGTAAATGTGTAAATATGAAGCTCAAAGAAATAGGAACCTGAAAAGTGTTGCTTAAGAACAAAACTCCTTGTAGGACAGCGTTCAATCTCTCCAGTCGTCTCTCTCCCTCTCTCAACCCGCGTATGCCAAATATTTTGCCGACAAGAAAAAGCAAGACGTGCACGCCTTTAAATAGCGCTCCCCCAGCTCCCCGCCAACTGCAAAATGCCCCCCTCTACCTGTCGTTCCTAGCGGCAGGCTCAAAGGCAGGGGCCAAGAATCAATTTCCCGTCTGGGGCGCTACCAGGGTGTTGCACGCTTGGATGACATCATGATCTCCGGGCGCAGGCGATTGTGACGCTAGTGTTTAGCGCCAGTGCAAAACGGCAGGTCAATTTCACGGGTGGCGCTAAAATCGGCGCACTCGGGCGGTAAGTCATTAGCGCCCCCCGGAGGCGCTAACGGGAGGTGCTAATCAACCCAAATTTTCCCCCCCATATGTTTATTGTTGTAGCTTCAGACACTTACCTGCCACTGTGATAGTGAGATATTAAATTTGTTGGAAATTATGCATAGGGATTATGAACAGTTATGACCTTGCTTTTAGTAAACAATGGCCCAGAAATTCGGGTCGGAGGCTTCCCGCGGGTGCAAGCCTCCGACCTGCACTTACCTTGCGCGCCGGCCGTTGTGCTGTGGGCCTGTGTGGGATTCCAATCCTGGGCCTCCTCCAACTGCCGGCGCGCAGTGCTTGCGTATCCCAGAGGCGCAGTTAGTTTGAAGCATCCCCAGGGATCACGTGGGCCATGGAGAGCCAGTGGTACCAGGGAATGCCCATTCATAAAATTGACAGGAAGAGCTGTCAAAACTATAAATACTATAAGCCCCAAAACATAACTAAAACTTTAAATAAATCTGGAAAAAAAATCACATTTAAAAAATAACTATAAATTACATAAAATAACTATTATAAACAATAATTTAACTTTTTGAAAAAATTAATTACATTTACTAACAGGGCTAAAAATAAACATACCTTTATTTAAAGTATTTAAAAATAATAAACCTGTGGAAAAAATGTTTTAATTTTAATTAATTCACCACTTACCTTGTTAAAGCAGGCCTTGCACCTGCTTTTTAAAAGTGTAACTCCTGGAGACTTACCCTCCCGGAGAAACCTACAAAAAAAACGCAAGTTCCAGGCGCACGCGCTGCCTCTCCGGCGTACGCATTCGACCTCTGAACCCCTTCCTTTAAGGGAACGGAAGTTCCGGTTTCCCGCGCATGCGCAGTGCATGCACGAAACCGGCACTTTCGTTGGGCCTACGGGTGAGTACCCCGCATGTTCTCACCCGTGGAGATCCAATTTTCTGGGCCAATATCTTGTTATGTTAATTAAGTTAGCTGCCTTACTCCGTATCTAACTAAGAATGAAGGGCTAAATATGATTGCAGTAAAATGAATATAGTCCTAACAGCAGTGCAAAAGAAGGTCCAGATCTCCATAAAGAAAAATCCGAACTTCACAGCCTTTGTTTCTTTTCCTGCTGAAAATCGGGCCCAGAGATGTATGTATGTCGCAGCACACATGCTGATGTCACAGATGCAATATTCACACATCTCAGGACTTGATTTTAGTGAAAAAACAATGGGGAATTTTGGGGAGTTTTCTCAAATTCAAGAGGAAATCATTTTTACCGATTTGCCACAGCAAAAAAAATCCAAGAACATATTAGTGGAAATTGGTAAACTGTGATTTTAATAATCTCTAAATATGCATACCAGTGGGCTATTCTGTTTATATGGTGCATAAAAACAATGATGTAAAAAATATTAATGGGCCGGATTTTGCTCTCGGGCGAACGGACGGTGCCAGCCGTTCATTACAATTAAATTTTCCCGTAGACTTTCTATGGGCCTTTGCACTGGAACTTGCTGTGATTGGAAGCCCATTTCAACACAGCGCCCTCTACAGGGGATCTGGGACCTGTGTGAACAGGGCAGGCACTGTGTATTTCCTTAACCACTACTAGGCAGCCCACAGTCTGAACTAGGAATTGTCAGTTAAGAATATTTAATTCAATGCCAAATCATGTACAGAAAGTGAAATAAAGAGAGGAAAAGAAAGACGGGATTAAGAGAGAGAGATGAAAAAGTAAAAAAAAAAAAAGATTTAAATCTCCAACAATAATTAAAATCTGAAGGAATAAGACTCCACACTTGTAAAAGTTAATTTTCAGTGCCAGTGAGGTTGCCTGGGATAATTAAGACTTACCATGCTGTTAAAAATTTATTTACACTGGAATGGACAAGCCCTAACTTTTTCTGGTGAGTTTAGTGGGTATAGAATTATAGACTCGTTACAGCACAGTAGGCGGCCATTCAGCCCATCGAGCTCGCGCCGGCTCGCTGCAAGAAAAATTCAGCTAGTCCCACTCCCCTGCCCTTTCCCCGTAGCCCTGCAATTTTTTTTCCTTCAGGTACTTAACCAATTCCCTTTTGAAAGCCACGATTGAATCTGCCTCTACCACCCTTTCAGGCAGTGTATTCCAGATCATAGGGCTTGTCCATTCCAGTGTAAATGGGAACAGTTTCTCTCTATCTACTCTGTCTAGACCCCTCATGATTTTGAACACTTCTATCAAATCTCCTCTCAATCTTCTCTGCTCTAAGGAGAACCACCCCAGCTTCTCCAGTCTATCCACGAAACTGCAGTCCATCATCCCTGGAATCGTTCTCTTAAATATTTTCTGCACCCCTTCTAAGGCCTTCGCATCCTTCCTAAAGTGCAATGCCAAGAATTGGACATAATTCTCCAGGTGTGGCCAAACCAGTGTTTTATAAAAGTTGGAAATAACAACAGAAAATGCTGGATTTCCAGCATCCGCAGTATTTTGCTATTGTTTTATAAAAGTTCTTCATAACATCCTTGCTTTTGTACTCAATTCCTCTATTTATAAAGCCCAGGATCCTGTATGCTTTTTCAACTGCTTTCTCAACCTGCCCTGCCTCCTTCAACGATTTGTGCACATATACGCCCAGGTGTCTCGGTCCCTGCACCCCCTTTAGGTTTGTACCCTTTAGTTTATATTGCCTCTCCTCATTCTTCCTACCAAAATGTAGCACTTCGCACTTTTCTGCGTTAAATTTCATCTGCCATGTGTCCGTCCATTTCACCAGCCTGTCTATGTCCTCTTGAAATCTATCACTATCCTCCTCACTGTTCACTATACTTCCAAGTTTTGTGTCATCTGCAAATTTTGAAATAGTGCTCTGTACACCCAAGTCCAAGTCATTGATATATATTAAGAAAAGCAGTGGTCCTAGTACTGACCCCTGGGGAACACCACTGTATACCTTCCTCCAGTCTGAAAAACAACTGTTCACCACTACTCTCTGTTTCCTGTCACTTAGCCAATTTCGTATCCCTGCTGCCACTGTCCCTTTTATTCCATGGGCTTCAACTTTGCTGGCAAGCCTATTATGTGGCACTTTATCAAACGCCTTTTGGAAGTCCGTGTACACCACGTCAACCGCATTGCCCTCATCAGCTCTCTCTTTTACCTAATCAAAAAACTCAATCAAGTTAAACACGATTTTCCTTTAACAAATCCGTGCTGGCTTTCCTTAATTAATCCACACTTGTCCAAGTGACTGTTAACTTTGTGGATTATCGTTCCTAAAGGCTTCCCCACTACTGAGGTTAAACTGACTGGCCTGTAGTTGCTGGGTTTATCCTTGCAATTCTCCAGTCCTCTGGCACCACCCCCATATCTAAGGAGGATTGGAAGATTATGGCCAGCACCTCCGCAATTTCCACCTTTACTTCCCTCAGGATACACCCCATCCAGTCCTGGTGACTTATCTACTTTAAGTACAGACAGCCTTTCTAGTATCTCCTTTTTTCAATTTTTATCCCATCTAGTATCTCAACTACCTCCTCTTTCACTATGATTTTGGCAGCATCTTCCTTGGTAAAGACAGATGCAAAGTGCTCATTTACTACCTCAACCATGCCCTCTGCCTCTATGCATATGTCTCCTTTTTGGTCCTTAATCGGCCCCATTTTATTTAGAGTATTTGCTTCTCCCTTCAAACTAAAATAATGGTACAGTTTCAGCTTTGATCAATTGGTGGCATTGTTGCCTCTCAATCAGCAGGTCATAGGTTCTAGTTCTAGTCCAGGACTTGAGCACATAATCTAGGCCGACACCAGCGCAGTACCGAGGTACCGCTACATTGTTAGAAGGGCTTTCTTTTTGGCACAATGTTAAACCAAGGCTCTGTCTGCCTGTTAAGGTGGAGTTCTCCTGGTTTCCTGGTCACCTCAACTAGCATCAGCAAGAAAAACACAGATTAACTGACCCTTCATGTGATTTGTCGCTTGTGGAATCTTGCTGTGTGCAAAGGGTCACTGTGTTTGCCTACATAACACCAATGATCACACTTCAAAAGTAATTAATTGGATGTAAAGGGATTTGAGATGTCCTAAGGATATGATAAGTGCCATATTATTGTAAATTCTTTCTTGCAGAAGTTCCATGATTTCCCTCCTTTATGATCTTCTGCATTTTTTTGGTATCATCAGGTACACACAAGAATGCAGTCATCCCAGCTACTCAGAACTCATTGTGAATTAAAAATGAAACAATGGAAATGTTACAAATGCAAAGTTTGACTTATCACACCAATTACGAGCATTTTTAAAAAAATGCTGTGATGTTCCCATATCAGTGAATCGTAATCAACCAGGATTTTGCTTGGAACCAAATTAAATGACAGCAATTCTTTACCATGATTCACTACTTGATCTCCCTCACATTGGCCTGAAGGCTTTCCTTGCTGCAGAAAAATATTTTAATTTGTATAATACTTTTGTTAAAAATTTGCTGTCCTTGAGTAGATGGGATTTGGCAAATCCTTTGTAGATTAGATTCAGCTTTTATATTCTGATCTTGTCACATCAGTGTATGCTAATTGAAATAGTTCTGCTATCATTGTGCTCTCATTGTCATATCAGGCCGAATTGTTATGTATTTCCCTTGTTACAGCTGCTACCGGGGCCAGTTCCATCCGTAGCAGCATTTGTGCCACAGCAGTTCCCTATTGACTATTACTATATGCTGAAAACAATGTTTTGTCACACAGTACACTATTTCTCTTCCTAACAATTTTTGGAATAAGATTGCAAGCCTCTCTAGGGATAAAATCATTTATGTCAAGATGGTGGTTCAAAGGTTGTAGAACACTATCACCTCTTTTCTCTTTAAATGGTTTAAAACTAGATTTTGGTGCTTGGGAATAAACATATCTTTCCCCGAACTATTTGCCTCTGTAAAAGCAGAAGCTGCATGAGATAACAAACACGTCACTTCGTACATTAAATGGACTAAGAATTGAGTGTAGTTGGAGACAACTGGAACAGGGACAGGTGTCTCATTTGGATGATGTTTAGAGCTGTTGACGGGCTTCCCACTTTACTACTTGAAATGTGCAGTAGTATTGAGATAAAAAAAAGGCAGCCTAGTAAACTTTTTGTTTCAAATATCAAGGGGGAAAAATTCAGTTGCTTGCGCCTCCCATTAGCACCTTAAGAGAGCACTAATGGGGCGCAAAGCAACTAGCGCCCGGGCGCGGCAATGTTTCCGCCGCTCGCGAAATTAACTAGACATTTTGCGGCGGCGCTAAACACTGCCGCCACGATCTCTTGCGCCGGCAGATGGTGACATCAGTCGAGTGCGCAACGCCCCGGAAGCACCCCGGACCAGATATTGAGTGGCGCTCCCTGTCTTACCGCCTGCTGCTAGCAACACAGGTTGAGGGGAGCGTTTTGCAGTCAGAAAGGGACTGGGGGAGCGCTATTTAAAGGCGGCCGCTTCCTGCCTTTTTTTGTTGGTGACATTTTTGCACCACGCATTCTGAGACAGAGAGAGTGACTTCTGGAGAGATTCAACGCTGTGTGAAGGAGTTTTGAGTACTGAGCAGCACTTTGCAGGTTTATTTTGATTTGCCCTTCCTTGCTTCGCCAGCGCTCTGAGGTAGCGCCTCGCTCCTCGGACTTTGCGCCTTAAGACAGGTGTGAAGCGCCTGATTTAGCGCTCCAATCACCTCCAGGGGCGATAAAAGACAAGTTTGCCGTCGGAGGCGATAATTAGCGCCAGGCGCTTAACTTTGCGCACGGCCGATAATGGCGCCCCAAACGGGGTGATACTGAATTTTTCCCCCCAAGACTCTTAACTTGCAAAAAATTGAAAGAAAATGAAATAAAATTAGTTTGTTAAATAGAACTCACTTCAGAGACTATCCAAAGGTTAAATTCACTGATCCTATTCTCCCAGCAGGGGCTCTGCTCGAAGGGAGTATGGGTCAGAGAGAGGGTTACAATGCTGGGAGTGCCAAATTGGTCAATTTACTCTTTTATTTTCTATTTTGTTTTTTCCCCTTCCATTTTATGCCAATATTTTTCTGGAGAAATTTCAGGAGTGTGATGCCATAGGTACCAAGTGCCAGTCTTGCCAAAGTGGACATTCTTCATTTTCAGGACAGTGAATATCATCAGGCTATTCCACTCCAGGCGCATCGCATCTGTACTCAGAACTGTACTCGCGCAATGCTCACACAAGTGTATTTCCAACAGGGATCACTGGACAGCAGTAAGAAGCAGGAAACCTGGTTGATTATTCCCTCCCTGACACAGGTGCATTGAGGCTGATTTTTAGTGTCCCTACTATTGACCTGGCTGAAATCACCTAACTCAGCACAGACCAAGGGTTACAGTTTATATGGTTCAGTAATTCAGTACCTCAACCAGCTAAAGCACTGGTGGAGAATGAAGACAGAAACTTTCCCGACTCTTCCTGAAATATCCCGGTATGGTTATGCTCAGTCCAGCATTATTAGATTTTCAGCATGCACCTTAAATGCAGCCTTTTTGGATAACCAAATCGTGTGAAACTACCTTTAAGAACATAAGAACATAAGAAATAGGAGCAGGAGTAGGCCAATCGGCCCCTCGAGCCTGCTCCGCCATTCAATAAGATCATGGCTGATCTGATCCTAACCGCCAATCCACTATCACAGAACCATCTCCTGAATCTAACAGAATTAGACACACGAAATAGGAGCAGGATCAGGCTACACGGCCCCTGGGCCTGCTCCGCTACCCACAGGGCCATGACCGATCCGAACCTAGACTCATGTCCAAATTCCTGCCCGCTCCCCGTAACCCTTAATTCCCTTTACTTCTAGGAAACTGTCTATTTCTGTTTTAAATTTATGTAATGATGTAGCTTCTACAGCTTTTTGGGGCAGCATATTCCATGGACCTACCACCCTCTGAGTGAAGTAGTTCCTCCTCATCTCAGTTTTGAAAGAGCAGCCCCTTATTCTAAGACTATACCCCCTAGTTCTAGGTTCACCCATCATCGGGAACATCTTCCCCACATCCACCCGATCCAACCCCTTCACAATCTTATATGTTTCAATAAGATCGCCTCTCATTCTTCTGAACTCCAATGAGTAGAGTCCCAATCTACTCAGCCTCTCCTCATATGTCCATCCCCTCATCCCCGGGATTAACCGAGTGAACCTTCTTTGTACTGACTCGAGAGCAAGTATGTCCTTTCTTAAGTATGGACACCAAAACTGTATGCAGTATTCCAGGTGCGGTCTCACCAATACCTTGTACAACTGAAGCAATACCTCCCTATTTTTATATTCTATCCCCCTAGCAATGAAAGCCAACATTCCATTGGCCTTCTTAATCACTTGCTGCACCTGCATACTAACCTTTTGAGCTTCGTGCACCAGGACCCCCAGATCCCTTTGTACTTCAGTACTTTCCAGTTTCTTGCCATTAAGATAATAACTTGCTCTACGATTTTTCCTGCCAAAGTGCATAACCTCACACTTTCCAGCATTGTATTCCATCTGCCAAATCTCTGCCCACTTACTTAGCCTGTCGATGTCCCCTTGCAGGTTTTTTATGTCCTCCTCACTCACTACTTTCCCTCCCATCTTAGTATCATCTGCAAACTTTGATATGTTACACTCGGTCCCCTCCTCCAAATCGTTAATATAGATTGTAAAGAGTTGGGGACCCAACATTGACCCCTGCGGAACACCACTAGTTACTGATTGCCAGTCTGAGAATGAACCATTTACCCCAACTCTCTGCCTTCTGTTAGATAGCCAATCCTCTATCCATGCCAGAATATTACCCCCAATCCCGTGATTTTTTATCTTAAGCAATAATCTTCTGTGTGGCACCTTGTCAAATGCCTTTTGGAAGTCTAAATACACTACGTCCACTGGTTCCCCTTTATCCACCCTATACGTTACTTCCTCAAAGAACTCCAGCAAATTTGTCAAACATGACTTCCCCTTAATAGATAATCCGCTGGATTTGAAGGATCAATCAGTAAATCCATCCACAGATTCTCCTGTGAGGAAACTCATTGGGGGAAAAATTGAGTCGTGCCTCGCTAACCTCCCGCTGAATTTCACGGGAGGCGTTGGCGGCGCCGCGCCCGGGCGCTCGTTGCTTTGCGCCCCATTAGCGCCCCCATTTTATGTAAAGGGACCACTGGAGCCCTCCACCAAAAAAAAGGTAAATTTGTTAAAAAAAAACTTACCTGAATGTGGAGCTGGGAGGAGCAGGAGTGGTCCTCCTAGGTCCACTGCAGTGCCAAAGACTGTTGACGTCCCTCACTCGGCCCCCTCCCAATCGCTCCACTCCCAACTCCCGATCGCCTTCTCACTCCCGATCACTTCCCCCCTCGCCCAATCACCTTCCTCCCGGTCACTTACCCCCTCCCCACTGTGTAATTTCCCCTGTCCTAATCGCACTCTTCCCTCCCGATTGCATCCCCACTCTCCCAGGAACTATATGAGGGTCGCTGCCTGCAATTCCCAGCAGGTGTCTGCAGCTTGTTGGTATCACGTAAATGAGGTCCAAGGCCCAATATCGGCTGGCGTGAACCAATTTCTAGACCATTAAATTTACATTGAATTTTGCTAAACAGTACATTACTCTGGCAGGGCACCCATTAAGATTATGTGCATTAAGTATTTGAGAAATGGGGCTGGATTTTCATGGGAAAGGCGGGATTGGCGGGGGGGGGTGCTCTGATGCGGGCGGAAAAACCCGGGATCAGGGGTTTCCCGCAGGCCTTGCCGGCTTTAACGGCAGGGTCTGATTTACATCTAAAGCCTCTGTTTCACAGATGGAGACGCTGGCTGGCTCCAGCCGAGTAGGCCTGCGGCACTAGGCCGCACAGAGGAGGGGGGAATTGGGTGGGGGTCGATGCCAGCCTCCGGGGAGTGGGGTGGAGGAGGAAGATCAGGGCCGGCCACCAGAGGATCGGGGCTGGCTTCAAGATCATCTGAGGAGGGGGGTTAGGGATGATTAGATGAAGGCTAGTCACCAGAGGATCTGGGCAAGCCTCAAGATTACCTGGGGGGAGGAGGGAAGATCAGATCAGGGCCGGTTGCCAGAAGATCGTGGCCGGCCTCAGGATGATCGGTCGCGGGAGGTCTGGGAAGGCGATCGGAGGCCTCGTGAGGGGTCTCCGATCGTGGGGGGTGGGTTAGTTAGGGACCCTGGATCCAGGAGGTAGGTATAAAATCACTTACCTCCTGGATGCAGCAGTCCTCACCTCGATTTAACTGCCGGGTTTAACGAAGTGTCTAAAACCCAACCAGATAGAGTTAAAAACAAAATGGTGGTTATAGAAGAGGCTTCCAGCCTCATTATATATTTTAATTGATGTCCCGCCTCCTGGCAGCTTGTTGGCTGCCCACCCTCGTTAACCCCCAACCCCCCCACCCCACCCCCGTTAAAACCATTTTTCCCGGAACTCCATGTTTGAATCTATCCAATCAGGTTTCTGCCTCTGCCACTGTACCGAAATGGCTCTTATCAAATTCACAAATGATATTCTATGTGACTGTGACAAAGGTAAACCATCCCTCCTTGTCCTTCTCGATCTGTCTGCAGCCTTTGACACGGTTGACCGCACCATCCTCCTCCATCGCCTCTCCTCCGTCGTCCAGCTGGGTGGGACTGCACTTGCCTGGTTCCATTCTTGACTATACAGTCATTGCCAGAGAATCACGTGCAACGGCTTCTCTTCCCGCTCCCGCATCGTTACCTCTGGTGTCCCCCAAGGATCTATCCTTGGCCCCCTCCTATTTCTCATCTACATGTTGCCCCTCACCAACATCATCTGAAAACACAGCGTCAGTTTCCACATGTACGCTGACGACACCCAGCTCTACCTCACTACCTCTTCTCTCGACCCCGCCACGGTCTCTAAATTGTCAGACTGCTTGTCCGACATCCAATACTGGATGAGCAGAAATTTCCACCAATTAAATATTGGGAAGACCATAGCCATTGTCTTCGGTCCCCGCCACAAACTCCATTCCCTAGCCACCGACTCCATCCCTCTCCCTAGCAACTGTCTGAGAGAGAACCAGACTGATCACGCAACCTTGGTGTCATATTTGACCCTGAGATGAGCTGCTGACCACATATACGTGCCATCACTAAGACCGCCTATTTCTACCACCGTAACATCGCCTGACTCCGCCCCTGCCTCAGCTCATCTGCTGCTGAAACCCTCATCCCTGCCTTTGTTACCTCGAGACTTGTCTCTTCCAATGTGCACTCCTGGCTGCCCTCCCATCTTCCACCCTCCATAAACTTAAACTCATCCAAAACTGTGCTGCCCACATCCTAATTCACACCAAGTCCCGTTCACCCATCACCCCCGTGCTCGCTGACCTACCTTTGCACCCGGTTAAGCAACGCCACGATTTTAAAATTCTCATCCTTGTTTTCAAATCCCTCCATGGCCGCACCCCTCCATTTCTCTGTAATCTCCTTCAGCCCCACAACCCTCTGAGTATCTGCGCTCCTCTAATTCTGGCCTCTTGCGCCTCCCCGATTATAATCGCTCCACCATTGGTGGCCATGCCTTCAGCTGCCGAGGCCCTGAGCTCTGGAATTCCCTCCCTAAACCTTTCCACCTCTCCACCTCTCTTTCCTCCTTTAAGATGCTCCTTAAATCTTACCTCTTTGACCAAGCTTTTGGTCATCTGGCTGAATATCTCCTTATGTGGCTCGGTGTTAAATTTTGTTTGATAACGCTCCTGTGAAGCGCCTTGGCGTGTTTTACTACATGAAAGGCGCTATATAAATACAAATTGTTGTTTTTCTTCCATTCTGTTATTTTTATGGATCCTAATCACACATGATCTATAGAGAATTGAGATTGTATGATTCCATATCATTTTTTGAAGAGTGCATTTTCAATTGGGGTATGGGTCTTCAGCACTTATTCATAAATTAAAAATACTCTTCAATAAGGTAAATTTATTTTCAGCCCTGTAAAAACATATATGGCCATATTTTCCGATCGGAGGCTTCCCGCGTGTGGAAGCCTCTGATCTGGAAAAAATCTACGTACTTACCTGAGGGCTCCTGAGGTGCATATAGTTCCGATCCTGGGCCTCTCCAACTCCAAGTGTGCAGGGCCTACGTATCCCAGAGGCGCATGCGGTTCGCAAGCGTCCCTGGGATCACGTGGGCCATGGGGAGCCAATCAAAGAAGGGAATCTCCCTTCATACGCTTGACAGATAGACCTGTCAAATATATGAATGGAGATCACTCCAAAAACACTTCAAAACATTAAATAAATAAAAAAAATTTTTTTTAATTAGTTGAAATTACAATAAATTAAATATTTCAAACAAAAATTTAACTTTTTGAAAAAAATAATTAAAGTTTTTTACGGGGCTAAATTTTAAATGATAACTGACTGAATTTAAAAAAAAAAACTTTTTTAAACTCTTAGGGGAAAAAATTCAGTTGGTTGCGCCACCCGTTAGCGCCTTAAGAGGGCACTAAGTGGGGCACAAACCAACTAGCGCCTGGGCGCGGCACTGCCCACGCCTCACGCCAAATTCAGCGGGAGGTTAGTGGTGGCGCTAACCGTTAGCGCAGCGCCACTGGCGATGATGTCATCGGTGTGCGCAGCGCCCCGCTCACGACCCGGCCGCGATCTTCAGGAGCGCCCCCTGATTTACCGCCAGACGCTATGTCCGACAGGGTCAGGGTGGCGTACCTGTGGCCGGGGAGGTGCAAATTAAAGGCGAGGTGCGGGGCGGCCATTTCTGTTGTTGGTCACCTGCCCGCACCTGCCTGTGCTCCTGTCCCCGGCCTCCGGAACAACCGCCCCCCCCGGAGTGCCGGCTGCGCTCCAAGAGCCCGGCACTTCTCTTGGGTGCCGGGCTCTTTTGCCTGCACTCCCGATCCCCGGGGTCCCAGCTGGGCCCCAGATCGCGCTGCACAAGGCCCCTCCCCTTTAAGAAGGGGAGGAAGGCCTGCAATACCGCAGCACGACATGCCGCAGCGTGTGGCGCTGCGGCATGTAGCGCCACGATATTCACTCGCAGCGCCCCAAGAGAGAGGCAGGGCACCTCCAGTAGTGCCCCGCTTCCCTTTGGGGCGCAGCCAACCAATTTCCGGCACGGGGGCGCTAATTTTTCCGGGGCGTAGCACCCCAAACGGGGCTATACTGAATTTCTCCCCCTTATCCTGGTAAAAGCAGGCCTTATGCCTGCTTTTACCAGGCCTAAGAATTCTAAAGGTTTTCTGCGGGCAGAGGGGCTCCAGAAAGCGGAACTCTCCACCCGCAGAGGCCCTTCTCTAGGGCAGGTGTCCGATCTGTCAATAGCATTCTTGACAGATCAGAAATGCCGATATTCAGCGCATGTGCTTGGCATGCCTGAAACTGGCATTTCCGATGTCCCTACGGATGTGTACACAGCTCGTGCACACCCTAGGCATCGGAATATCCGGGCCATAATTTTTTTTCAAAAAATTAAATTTTTGTTTAAAATATTTAATTAAATGGCATTTTAATTAATTTTAAATATATAATAAAAAATGTATTTAATGTGTTGGTGCATTTTTTAAGTGATCCCCATTCATACTTATTGGAGTTTCATACGTACAGAACTATCAAAAGTATGAATGGGGATTCCCTTCCTTTATTGGTTGGGCCGGCCCACGTGTTCCCAGGGGCGCCTACGAACTGCCTGCGTCCCTGGGATACGAGGACCTCTGCCCGTGCGGATCCAGAGAGGCCCAGGATCACAAGCCTCCGTATCTCCCGGGCCACCAGGTACATTCGTAGAATTTTTGCAGTTCGGAGGCATCCGCCCGCGGGAAGCCTCCGATCGCAAATGTTCGCCCATTATTTTTATAAAGTGCATTAAATAAAGCTTCTCGCCATTAGGACCAGCATGTACACATATGTGTGAATGTGGATAATATTACTATACTGTAATATAACAAAAGAAAATAGCATTGCCTGAGTAAGACCTAAAAATGGAACAAAGGCAAATATGATAGAAAAAGATCTGGCTAGGAACTCTGAAAGATAACTGATGGATCAATTTTAATGAGATGTGTTGTACTTCATAGAAAGCAATTGCATACATTCAATGTGATAAAATCATTATGGTGTATAAATATTAAATTAATATATATGGGCAGCAAGTTAATATTAGTATCAGCAATGTGATGGAAGGTGTAGTCGATAGCGCTATCAAGCGGCACTTACCCATCAATAACCTGCTCACTGATGTTCAGTTTAAGTTCCGCCAGGATCACTGGGCTCCAGACCTCATTACAGCCTTGGTCCAAATATGGACAAAAGAGCTGAATTCCAGAGGTGAGGTGAGAGTGACTGCCCCTGACATCAAGGCAGCATTTGACCGAGTGCGGCATTAAGGAGCCCTAGCAAAATTGAAGTCAATGAGAATCGGGGGGAAAACTCCACTGGTTGAAGTCATACCTAGCACAAATGAAGATGGTTGTGGTTGTTGGAGGCCAATCATCTCAGCCCCAAGACATCACTGCAGGAGTTCCTCAGGGCAGTGTCCTAGGCCCAACCAACTTCAGCTGCTTCATCAATGGCCTTCCCTCCATCATAAGGTCAGAAATGGGGATGCTCGCTGATGACTGCACATTGTTTAGTGCCATTTGCAACTCTTCAGATAATTAACCTGTCTGTGCCCGCATGCAGCAAGACCTGGACAACATTCAGGCTTGGGCTGATAAGTGGCAAGTAACCTTCCTGTCACACAAGTGCTAGGCAATGATTATCTCCAACAAAATAAAGTCTAAGCACCTCTCCTTGACATTCAATGGCATTACCATTGTCAAATCCCCCACCATCAACATCCTGGGGAGTCACCAGTGACCAGAAACTTAACTGGACCAGCCACATAAATACTGTGGCTACAAGAGCAGGTCCGTGGCTGGGTATTCTGTGGCAAATGTCTCACCTCCTGACTCCCCAAAGCCATTCCACCATCTACAAGGCACAAGTCAGGAGTGTGATGGAATACTCTTCACTTGCCTGGATGAGTGCAGCTCCAACAACACTCAAGAAGCTCGACACCTTCCAGGGCAAAGCAACCCACTTGATTGGCACCCCATCCACCACCTGGAACATTCATTCCCTCCACCACCAGCGTACCATGGCTGCATTGTGTACTATCTCCACGATGCACTGCAGCAACTCGCCAAGGCTTCTTCGGCAGCACCTCCCCAACCTGCGACCTCTTCCACCTAGAAGGACAAGGGCAGCAGGTGCATGGGAACAGCACCACCTCCAAGTTACCCTCCAAGTCACACACCATCCTGACTTAGAACTATATCTGAATAGGACTGAAACAAAGAATGTTCCGCATATTCCACAAAAAGGCAGGCATAGCTAGGACCCATATGGGTTCCTATAGCAACATCTTTTATATGGAGGAAGTGAGTGGAGTCAAAGGAGAAGTTGTTCAATGTGAGAACAAGTTCAGCTTGGTGGAGGAGGGTGCTGGTGGATGGGTACTGGTTGGGCCTCTGTTCAAGGAAGAAACAGAGCACCCTCAGGCCATCCTGGTGGAGGATGGAGGTGTGCCGGATTGGATGTCCATGGTGAAAAGGAGACGGTTAGGGCCAGGAAACGGGAAACTGTTAAATGGGTGGTGGGCGTCGGAAGAGTCGCGGATGTAGGTAGGAAGAGACTGGACAAGGGAGAAAAAATAGAGTCAAGATAGGAAGAAATCAGTTCTGTGTGGCAAGAACAGGCTGAAATTATGGGTCTACCAAGGCAGTCCTGTTTGTGGATCTTGGGAAGGAGGTAGAAGCGGGCTGTGCGGGATTGGGAACTATGAGGTTGGCGGCTGTGGAGGGAAGATCTCTAAAGGAGATGAGGTCAGTGACCGCCTGGGTGGGGTCATAGTTCAGGGGGAGGAAAGAGGAGGTGTCAGCAAGTTGGTGTTCAGCCTCCACAATGTAGAGGTTGGTTTGCCAAACAACAACAACACTACCTTTGTCAGCAAGTTTAATGACAAGGATAGGGTTCGATCTGAGAGAATGGAGTGCTGCAATTTCAGAGGTAGGTAGGTTAGAGTGAGTGAGGGGAGCAGAGAAATTGAGACATCCAATGTCACGCCAGCAGCTCCCAATGAAAAGATCTAGAAGCAGTAAGAGGCCAGAGGGAGGGGTCCAGGTGGAATGCGAATTCTGAGGATGGGAGAAAGGGTCCGCTGTGTGGGTGTAAGGCTCCTGGCCAAAGAAGTGAGCATGGAGGCAATGGAAGAAGAGCTCAGCTTTGTGCCGAGCTCAGAATTCATTGAGGTGGGGGTGTAAGGGGATGAAGCTAAGGCCTTTGCTGAGGACTGATTGTTCGGGGTCAGAGAAGGGAAGATCAGAGGGGATAGTGAAAACACGGCAAGGAGTGATATTGGAAGAAGAAATGGGATCAGAGAAAAGTGAAGGGGAAGAAGGTCCCGGAGGGGCATTGGTATCCAAGAGTTGTTGAAGCATGCGATCCTTGACACCTGAAAGGAAGAAACAAAGTGTTTTGTTAAAGCGCCGGATGAGGCGAAGGATGAAATGGAACTGTGGACCAGGACAGCTGAGATAGAAAGAGTCGGTGCTGCTGAAGAAAGAGGTCGAGAGTGTGCATGTGGCAACGCATGGCATTGAGCGTGGATCTCAGGATGCAGCGAGAGCAGTGGTTCGAGGAACACTGAATATCTTGGAGATATCTGTAATCATGGGTGGATCCGAAACATGAAGGGTGGAATTTCAATTGGAATCCATGTGGAATAAGTTGGAGTCAGAGGCAGTTGCTGAGGGAAGAGATGTGGCTGTGAAAGCAAGTTTTGGTCGATATCTAATCAAACATGAGAAGGGAAACAGAAAGCAATGAAGACGAAAGAGACAAATGGAAATCCCGTCAGAGAGAAGAGCAGAACTTCTTCAAGGTGGGCATTCCTGAAAGAGAAGTGGCAGTGAATTAAAAACTAATACAAAAGCAAAATACTGCGGAAGCTGGAAATCTGAAATAAAAACATAAAGTGCTGGAAATACTCAGCAGGTCAGGCAGCATCCGTGGAGAGTCAGAGTTTCAGGTTGATGACCTTTTGAAAGGGCATCGACCTGAAACATAACCTCTGTTTCTCTCTCCACAGATTCTGCCTGACCTGCTGAGTATTTCCAGCACTTTATGTTTATATTTCAATGTTCCACCTAATTTTTGTTTTGGGTGCGCGTCCCCTTTAATGGGCTGCGTGTGACCTCCAGACAGCTGTGCGGCCACGCAGCTTAGCGAGCACAGGGGTGATGGGTGAATGGGACTTGCTGCATGTTAGGGTATGTGCAGCAGAGTTTTGGATGAGCTCAAGTTCATTGAGGCTGGAAGATGGGAAGCTGACCAGGAGAACATTGGAATAGTCGAGTCTGGCAAATAACACATAAATGTAATGTTATGCATGTTGTAGGACCAACACAGAATATGCTCTAATTTTTTTTAATTCATTTATTTATTGCCCATCCCTAGTTGCCCTTGAGAGGGTGGTAGTGAGCTGCCTTCTTGAACCGCTGCAGCCTGGGGAGGAGGGGGTGCGCAGGGAGGAGAGGACAAACGTGATGGAGGTGTAAAGGGGGTGGGGGTGGAAGACCGTGATCCACGCCTAACAGGGCAGGACAACGTGATCTATCTTCCCAGCTGGATCATGTTCTTGCTCTCCTCCCTCCCCCACTCCTTTAAACCTGGATTATGTTCTTTCCCCCCTCCCTCCTTTATTCTCACTGTGCTCCCCCCCAACAAGTTCCTGAGCTCCTCTCTCCGAGCTCATGACCTTCTCCTCCCTCTCCGAGCTCCTCTCTCAGGGCTCCTCTCCATTCCAGCTTCTCTCTCCCTACCTCTCTCCAGTTCCAATCCCCTCTCCACTCTCTCCCTCTCTTCCCCCCTCCTATTTCCTCTCTCTCTCTGCCCCTCCGATCTCCACTCTCTCCCCCTCCAATCTCCTCTCTGATCTTCTCTCTCTCCCTCCAATCTCCTCTCTCTCCCTCCAATCCCTGATCTCTCTCTCCCCCCCTCCGATCTCCTCTCTCTCCCCTTCCAATCTCCTCTGATCTTCTTTCTCTTCCTCCGATCTCCTCTCTCCCCCTCCGATCTCCTTTCTCTCTCTCCCTCTCTGATCTCCTCTCCTTCCCCCTCCTTACTCTTCTCTCTCGCCCTGCTCCAATCTCCACTCTCTCTTTCTCTCCCTCTGATCTCTCTCTCTCACCCCTTCGATCTCCTCTCTCTCCCCCCCTTCGACCTTCTCTCCTACCGCAACCCCCTGGCCACCAACCCGACCCCCTGACCTTCTCTGCACGGAGCTGAGTGAAGCGTGGTGGTGCAGGCCACCACCACACCGTTGGGTACTGCGCATGTGTGACCGGATCGAGTGCATATGCGCAGTACCAAACGGGCGCGCATGCATAGAGAGAGTCAAAAAATGCGTTGCAAAGAACCACTCCACAATTTTATACAATAATTAGACTGGTTCCTTAAACAAATGCAGTTTATAAAGACACAGAAACATCAGGCATGTTAAAGTCAATGGAAAGGAAAATCAGGTGGGATGTAAAACGAGCAGCCGACCAGCTGCTGTCCTTTTCCTGCCTGGTAGGAACAGTTAAAAATCAGTGCCCAGGTTTAGCAATCCCTGTAAATTCAACTTGGGATGGATCAAGAGATGGAAAAAAATCATGCCATAACTTATATGAAAATGGTTGGAGAAGCCAATAAGATGACCCCTGAAATGACAAACGATGTAGGATTGCTAGATTCCTAACCAAAGGACTGAGATCGAGTCAGTCTGTCAACCAAACGAAGTTTAATACTGTTTTGCAGAAATGGCAATCAAAACACAGGAGAACTAACTAACAGGTCTATGCTCAATGCTGGCTCCACGAGGACTGAGGGAAGACGCTCCTCAGTCTGACGTCATGACATCATCACGTTTCCCGCCATTGGGAATGTCACGTGACCCACGTGATGACGTCATCACGTTCGGTCTTAATCCTACAGAGACCGCGCTATTTACATGCAGTAAAACGAATACAGGTACAGATTCATTCTGTTACAGATAATTATGTACATCGATATAAGAGTCCCTTGGTGGCTCTGCCACATGCGCCCCCCCCAGAAAGTCAATCGAAGAGGAGGTCGGACAAGCCTTTTCGAACGACTCCTATATTCCCGGAGAGGAATTTGCTGAGCAATGGATGGGCTGATAGGTGGAGCGATCCGGTCGGACATAGTAGCGGCGGGCGGTCGACCACGACGTGGTGTCTGTGCAGTTTCGACCGGCCGGTCGAGGTCCAGGTGCACGGGCTTGAGGCGGTCAATTGAAATGTAGTCGGGTTTGCCACCGATGTCAACCAAAAAACTCTTGTCGCCTGCCTCCAGTACTTGGAAGGGGCCCGTATAAGGAGGCTTGAGTGGACCGCGATGGGCATCATGGCGAACAAAGACAAACTCAGCCTGCATTAACTCTGTTGGTATGTGAGAGGAAGGAAGGCCGTGGTGCGACGTTGGAATTGGCTTAAAGGAGTCGGCTGTTTCCCGGTGGGTGCTGAGTTGGTCGGCTGTGGACCACGGCTTAGTCGGCGATGGCAGGAAATTGCCTGGCACCCGGAGTGGCTGGCCGTACACCAGCTCCACAGACGATGACCGCAGGTCTTCTTTAGATGCCGTGCGCAAACCAAGCATAACCCACGGGAGCCGATCCACCCATGCGGTGCCCTGCAGGCTGGCCCTTAGCGATGCCTTTAGCGACCGATGGAAACGTTCGCACAACCCGTTCGCCTGCGGGTGGTAGGCCGTGGTGCGATGGAGCTTGGTGCCCAAACCTAAGGCTACAGCGTTCCAAAGTTCAGACGAAAACTGTGGACCGCGGTTGGACGAAATATCTGCCGGGACACCGAAACGTGCGACCCACGAGGAGATAAAAGCCCTGGCGACATCAGCGGAGGTAGTAGACACCAAAGGAACCGCCTCTGGCCATCTTGTAGTGCGGTCGACCATGGTCAGGAGGTGTGTGAAACCTTGTGACGGCGGAAGCGGCCCAACGAGGTCTACGTGGACATGCTTGAAACGGCGTTCTGGCACTTCGAAAGTGGCCAAGGGGGCTTTTACATGCCATTGCACTTTAGATTTTTGACAAACGACGCAGGTGTTAGCCCAGTCGCGGACATCTTTGCGCATTCCTCTCCAGACGAATTTAGATGCCAGTAATCTTTGAGACGCCTTCACGCCAGGATGCGAAAGTCCGTATATGGCGTCAAAAACTTTGCGACGCCAGGAAGTTGGAACGATCGGGCGGGGATCTCCTAAGGAGACGTCGCAGAGCATGGAGGTGCCTGCTGAATGGAATTGCACACCTACTGGCTGGAGGCAGGAGGAGTCGGTGCGGAACGCCTGTGTTTCCGGATCGGTTGCTTGGTCGGCAGCCATGTGGGAATAGTCTATTCCCAGCTGAACGGCTTGGACGGTCGCACACGAAAGGCAATCAGCCACCACGTTGTCCTTGCCCGCCACGTGCTGAATGTCGGTCGTAAACTCCGAAATAAAGGTAAGTTGTCGCTGCTGTCGAGCCGACCACAGTTCGGCGGTCTTGGCCATAGCAAACGTCAGTGGTTTGTGATCCACGAACGCGGTGAATTGGCGTCCCTCTAATAAAAATCAAAAATGGCGGATAGCCAGAAACAGCACCAACAACTCAACAACTCCCTGTCGAACGTGCTGTATTTGCGTTCATTATGTCGTAGTTGGCGACTAAAAAACGCCAGTGGCTGCCACGTGCCGCTGACCCACTGTTCTTGCACGGCGCCTATGGCGTAGTCAGAAGTGTCGGTCGTGAGAGCGATGGTGGCGCCAGGCAGTGGGTGTGCCAACATAGTTGCATTTGCTAGAGCAGTCTTTGTGTCGCTGAAGGCGCAGTCCATCTCGGGCATCCAAACCACGGGCCCTTTTCCTGGCTTTCCTCTGAGAGCCTCGTAGAGTGGTTGCATAAGTTGCGCAGCCCTAGGAACGAAACGGTGGTAAAAATTTACCATACCCAGGAACTCCTGGAGGGCCTTGATGGACTGCGGCCGTGGGAAAGCTGTAATCGCCTCTACCTTCGACTGAAGCAGCATCGCGCCTTCCGAAGTGATGCGGTGGCCCAAGAAGTCGATTTGTGGTAGGCCGAACTGACATTTGGCCGGGTTGATTATCAAGCCATGTTGATGGAGGCGGCGAAAGAGGGTGCGCAACTGGCAGATGTGTTCCTCTTTGGTAGAGCTGGCAATCAGGATATCGTCAAGGTAGACAAAAAAGGTAAGGTCCCGCAGCACCGAATCCATCAGGCGCTGAAACGCCTGCGCCGCATTCTTGAGCCCAAATGGCTTCCGGAGGAACTCGAACAGGCCAAAGGGAGTAATGACCGCCGTCTTTGGGATGTCTTGGGGGTGTACGGGCACTTGATGGTATCCACGGATGAGGTCGACCTTGGAGAATATTGACTTTCCCGCCAAATGCGCGGCGAAATCCTGGATATGCGGTATTGGATACCGATCGGGAGTTGTGACGTCATTAAGGCGTCGGTAGTCACCGCATGGCTGCCATCCGCCACTGGATTTCGGGACGATATGGAGAGGCGAGGACCAGGGACTATTCGACCGGCGAATAATCCCCAGCCGCTCCATTGCAGCAAACTCTGCCTTTGCGGCCGCGAGTTTGCTGGGTTCTAGGCGCCGAGCCCGTGCATAAACTGAAGGATCGGTCGTAGCGCTGTGATGCTCCACACCGTGTTTGGCGGTCGAGGAGGAGAAAGTGGGCTTGGTTAGTTCCGGGAATTCCCCGAGCAGGCGAGTGAATTCATTAGGCGCAGGCAAGGCGCAGGAGACCGCGTGCGACACAGCAGCACTGCGGAAGCAAGGGATGGAGTTCAAAGTGGCCGCGTTAATCAGTCGACGATTTCTCACATCCACCAAAAGGCTGTTGGTGCATAAATAATCTGCGCCGAGGATGGCTTGCGAGATTTTGGCAGTGATAAAGTCCCATTGAAAATGCTGTCCGCCGAAACACACCTGGGCCCGCCATTTACCAAAGGTACGGATGGCACCGCCGTTTGCGGCCTGGAGGGGAAAACCACGCCTCCCCATCCGGATGTCGAGGACGGAGGCGGGAAGGATGCTACACTGCGCCCCTGTGTCGCATAAAAACCGTCGGCCCGAGATGGAATCGGTAATGTAAAGGAGCTTCCCGGAATCGCCAACCGCCATCGCGGCCATGGGACATCCCTCAGGCTCGGTCTTACTTTCCTGTATTTGGTGCTGGCGTTTTTTCTTCGTTTCAGGCGTGAAACTGCAGGGAGGCTGGCAGCATCTGGCTCTCGCGCCGAAACGGGCATGGTAAAAACACAAGCCGGGTGATGGAGGCGTCGGGGCGGAGTCCGCAAGGGAGGGGCGCCTCGTGGCGGCGCAGAATTGCTGCGTGGCCGCATAAATGGTGTCTGCTTCGGCGGCAAGCACTACGCAATCCGTAGTATCCGATCTTGCGAGGGCTGCCTGTATCTGCTCGGGCAATTGACTCAAGAACAACTCTCGAAAGAGGAAGCATTGCGGTTCGGAGCCAAGGAGTGTGAGCATCTGGCACATTAACTCCGACGGCTTGGAGTCGCCTAACCCGGGCAGCGTCAGTAAGCGGCGTGCATGCTCCGCCTTCGTGAGGCCGAAAACCTGAATTAACTGCGCTTTTAGCGTGCTGTACTTGCCGTCGACTGGGGTGTTTTCAAGCAGGTTGATGATCCTCGAAGCCGTGGAGCCGTCGAGTGCGGAGACCACGTAGAGGTAACGGGTCTGATCCGCCACGATGTTTCGAAGGTCTAACTGAGCTTCTGCTTGCACGAACCAGGAGGCCGCCTGTTGTTCCCAAAACTGAGGGAGTTTCAAAGCCACCGCGTTTGCTTCCATCGTTTCGTTGCGTTGCGCTTCCTCCGCGAAGATCGTTCGCGAAAGTTCGGGGTCACCACTGTAGGAATAGCTAGATTCCTAACCAAAGGACTGAGAGCGAGTCAGTCTGTCAACCAAACGAAGTTTAATACTGTTTTGCAGAAATGGCAATCAAAACACAGGAGAACTAACTAACAGGTCTATGCTCAATGCTGGCTCCACGAGGACTGAGGGAAGACGCTCCTCAGTCTGACGTCATGACGTCATCACATTTCCCGCTGTTGGGAACATCACATGACCCATGTGATGACGTCATCGCGTTCGGTCTTAATCCTACAGAGACCGCGCTATTTACATGCAGTAAAACGAATACAGGTACAGGTTCATTCTGTTACAGATAATTATGTACATCGATATAAGAATCCCTTGGTGGCTCTGCCACAATGAATGACTTTCATCAATTCTGCCTGAATTACATCAAAAGTGCCAGGCTTGTGATGTGCTCAACCTCGATGAAGGGGGGCTGTTCTGGAAGCTTCTGCTGGTGGTGTTGGGGGGGTGGGGGGCGGTGTCAGGAGCACATAACTCTTCTGGGTGTCAATATAGTCAGATCTGAGAAACTTCCTCTTGTTCATCGCTAAAAGCAGCCAAGATGTTTCACAAATGTTTGACACTTACCTGGAGGCTTTCTTTACCATTTTAATCAGTAATCTTGGATGACTTCTACAATTTTTGAGGAGTATATTCGATCTCTGGTCAGAAAGCTTCAAGCTCAGGGTAGAAATGTGTTACTCATTCTGGATAACTGCCTTGTGCATCCTGAAAGTTCTGACCTAACGAAGGTAGAACTTCGTCGTCTTCCAAAGATACCACTTCTTAGCTTTAGCCAAAGTACGCTGGAGTTATCAAGCTCTTCAAGGGTCTCTATCGGAAGTTTATGGCTGGAAAAAGAAATGTTTACGAATCAAAGACTGAATCAGTTTGCTGGATACAATGAATTTTGTTGCTAAAAGTTGGGACCTTGTGACAGATCAACATTGCGAACCTGTGTTCACCATGCGGGTATGGTCAGTAAAGAAGAGGAGAACCTGGTGAAGCTCAAAGAACTTGAAGTCAACCTTGAGCTGTAGAGCATATGGAGGCGACTTCAGTGAGCAGGGCTGCTCCCTGCTGATGGTTCTCAGTCTGACTATATCGCAATTAATGACTCTTTGATCATCCAAACCTCCATCAAAGCTTTGAGCCGACCTGAGCTGTATTTAAATGATGAAAGTAGTGAGTATAGCAAGAACTTTGAAGATGATGACATTGCTACTGAACCTTTGATTCCAGCAGCCTGTTTTGAGATGCTCTCTGACATTCAATATTAGATGCAATGCACATCTAGTGATTTATTTGACTCAAAATGTTGGCTAGTCTGGCAAAAATTGAAGAAGCAATTGCTTGTGATTCAATTTTGAAGATAAAACCTTCCAAACCAACTGATTTTGTTTAAAAAAACTTCTCCTTGAAATTGTAGATGCCTTCAAATCAAAATGGAAGTGCTTTTTTAAATTCATTCATGGGATGTGGGCGTTGCTGGCAAAGCCAGCATTTATTGCCCATCCCTAATTGCCTTTGAGAAGGTGGTGGTGAGCCACCTTCTTGAATCGCTGCAGTCCATTAGGTGAAGGTACTCCCACAGGGCTGTTAGGGAGGGAGTTCCACGATTTTGACCCAGTGACGATGCTGTCGGAGAAGCCTTGGTGGGTTGCTGCAGTGCATCTTGTAGATGGTACACACTGCAGCCACGGTACTGTCCAAATCAGCTGGACAATGGTGGAGAGGCATTGGAGAAGGATGGAGTGGTCAACTGTGTCAAAGGCTGCAGACCAGTCAAGAAGGATGAGGAGAGATAGTTTATCTTTGTCACAGTCAAAAAGGATGGTGGTGGAGCGAGTGAATGCTTAAGGTGGTGGATAAGAACATAAGAACATAAGAAATAGGAGCAGGAATAGGCCATTCGGCCCCTCGAGCCTGTTCCGCCATTCAATAAGATCATGGCTGATCTAATGTTGGTCTCAACTCCACTTTCCTGCCTTTTCCCCATAACCCTGGAGTCCCCTGTAGCTCAAATATCTGTCTATCTGCGCCTTGAATATATTCACTGACTCCGCCTCCACAGCTCTCTGGCGTAGAGAATTCCACAGATTCACGACACTCTGAGAGAAGAAATTCCTCCTCATCTCCGTCTTAAATGGGTGACCCCTTATCCTGAAACTATGTTCCCTAGATCTAGATTCCCCACGAAGGGAAACATCCTCTCAGCATCTACCCTGTCAAGCCCCCTCAGAATCTTATATGTTTCAATAAGATCACCTCTCTTTCTTCTAAACTCCAATGAGTATAGGCCCAACCTGCTCAACCTTTCCTCATAAGACAACCCCTTCATCTCAGGAATCAGCCTAGTGAACGTTCTCTGAACAGCCTCCAATGCAAGTATATTCCTCCTTAAATAAAGTGACCAAAACTGTACGCAGTACTCCAGGTCTGGTCTCACCAACACCCTGTAGAATTGTAGCAAGACTTCCCTACTTTTATACTCCATTCCCCTTGCAATAAAGGCCAACATACCATTTACCTTCCTAATTACTGGCTGTATCTGCATGCTAACTTTTTGTGTTTCATGTAAGAGGACCCCCAGATCCCTCAGTACCACAGCATTCTGTAGCTCTCTCCATTTAAATAATATTTTGCTTTTCTATTCTTCCTACCAAAGTGGCTAACCTCACATTTTCCCACATTTTACTCCATCTATCAAATTTTTGCCCTCTCACATAACCTAGCTATATTCCTTTGCAGTGGAGTACCAATCAAGCGGGCTGCATTGTCCTGCATGGAGTAAAACTTCTTGAGTGTTGTTGGAGCTGCACTCATCCAGGCAAGTGGAGAGTATTCCATCACACTCCTGACTTGTGCCTTGTAGATGGTGGAAAGGCTTTTGTAGTGTATGTGCTTTAAGTCAGAACGACTTTTTACAGCTCCTGTATACTGTAGTACCGGCAGTGACCACACCGGTATATAAGCTGTGCACATGCCTCTGTACCCCAGTCTAGAGATGACCCTCCTCCAGTAAAGACCTGTTATTTGTTTATGTACAGCATCCGTGTAATTATTTATCCACTGAACCACGGATCTAACAGTGGCGGCGAGTGTTGATGCGAATCTACCTGCAACGTAAAAAAAAATAAAAAAATAGTCGAGTCCAGGAACACGGGCGTCGACCACGAGCAACAGCCCAGCAGTCAGGCAGAGATCCAACTTCGCTGGGGAGGCTGTGGAGAGCCGGGCTTGGTTCCCCAGCCACAATGAGCAGTAAGAGACCGGCGACAGGTCCAGAGCAGACCCTTCCCGAGCAGCGGCAGCTGGAGCTGACCGACGGCAGAGAGAGAGAGCCGGGCAACGTCGACGGGGTAAGAAAGAGGGTGAAGAGAGCAGGGCGCAGCCGGGGGTTGATCACCGGGCGGCGTTGAGGAAAAATACTGCAAACCGGAGAGAGAGAGGGTAAGAAACAGCCGGGTTCTAGACTGAGCGGCGTCGACAAATATCAAGAGAAGAATGTGCAGAGCACAGCCAGGGATCACGGGCTGATCAGGGTCCGCGGGGCGAAGCAAGGGGTGATGCCATTGAGCCGCGGAGAAGCAGGGAGAGCGCGGGAGGCGCCATTGAGCCGCGGAGAAGCAGGGAGAGCGCGGGAGGCGCCATTGAGCTGCGGAGAAGAAGGAAGAGCGCGGGAGACGCCATTTTGCAAAGCCGCAGCGGAGAAGACGGGCGAGCGTGGGAAGGAAGGAAAGCGCGGGAGATGCCATTTTGTGCCAGCGGAGAAGAAGGGGAAGCGCGGGAGGCGCCATTGGGGATAGTTAACGCACAACCAAGGATGCCAAAGAGTGGCAGTATCTCTACATTCGACAATGAAGTCGAAGATTGGGCGACATATGTGGAACATATTGAGGTGTACTGCAGGGCGAATGAAGTGCCAGATGCTAATAAAGCAGTGGTTCTGTTAAATTCCATGGGTGCAAAAACTTATGGGTTACTGCGAAATCTAATAACCCCAGAGAAGCCGGTAAACAAGAATTTTGAAAGCATAGTAGAAATCCTACAGGACCACTTAAACCCCACACCGCTGCTGATAGCAGAACGCTTTAAGTTCCATAAAAGGAACCAACACAAAGACGAAAGCAATGCTGAGTACCTAACGGAACTGTGTAAGCTATCGAAATACTGCCAGTTTGGAGCGGCACTAGCAGACACGATAAGGGACAAGTTTGTGTGTGGGCTACAAAGTGAAGGAACCCAGAAACGGCTTCTATCAGAAAAGGACCTTACGCTGGACAAAGCTTTCAATATGGCAGTATCACACGAAGCAGCCGCAAGGGGCGCTGCAGAGATACAACGGAGACCGCAAGAATATGGCACCAACGAAATGACCTATGGAACAGGGAAGTGCTATCGCTGCGGCAGAACAACACATGACCAGAAAGATTGTTGGTTCAAGGACCAAGTGTGCAGATAGTGTGGGAAAACAGGACACATAGCAAGAGTCTGCAGGTCTGGGAAGAAAACCAACAGTAAGAAATCTCCACAGGAGAAGTACAAAAAGGCACACCAGGTGATGGACAGTGGTTCAGACAAACAGAAAAGTAACACAGACTCCGGAAGCAAGGAGCTGGGTTGTCTGAAACTACATAATGTAACTGAAATGGAGGAACACCAGACTATCTGGGTTACACTCAAGATAGACGGAGTCGAAGTGGAAATGGAATTGGACACAGGGTCAGCTCTAACAGTCATAAATCAATGAGACTACAAGCGGCTATTTTCACACATACCCTTGAAAGCTACAGAGATTGTCTTGAAGACGTATAAGGGGCAAAAAGTCTAACCCAAAGGGAAAATAAGGGTGAAAGTGACTTATAAAGGTCAGGAAATACCTAAAATGGATATATATTTATTGCCAAATGGAGGACCACCACTGCTAGGACGTGAATGGATCCGGAAGATACATTTAGATTGGCATTCCATACAGGCACTGAAGGTGGAGGCCAAAACGGATGACGACGTCACACCTGGACGACTGTCAAAAATGCTAACTGACGCAAAAGAAGTGTTCCAGGAGGGACTAGGAACACTAAAAGGAATAACAGCAACAATTAAAATAGAGGATAATGCAAGCCCAAAGTTTCTGAAGGCCAGACCAGTGCCTTATGCGATCAGACCAGCGGTTGAAGCAGAGCTGGAAGGGTTGGAACGTTCAGGAGTACTGTCCAAAGTGGACTGGAGCGAGTGGGCTACACCCATCATTCCTGTAATGAAGAGGTCGTTGAGTAATACGCCTGGGGAACCAAAGAAGGTCCGCATCTGTGGGGATTTTAAGGTGACAGTGAACCCAGTCCTTCACACGGTGCAATATCCACTTCCACGAATTGAGGATATTTTCGCCTCGCTATCTGGTGGTAAACGCTTCATCAAAATTGATCTAGCCCAGGCGTACTTGCAAATGGAGGTAGAAGAAGCTTCAAAACATTACCTTACGATCAACACCCATAAAGGTCTCTATCAATACAACCGGCTGGTGTTTGGAGTAGCCTCGGCTCCGGCTATCTGGCAAAGGGCGATGGATCAGGTCCTGCAAGGGATTCCAGGGACCCAGTGCTTTTTGGACGACATCTTGGTCACGGGCGAATATGACGGTGATCACCTCGCTAAATTGGAGAAGGTGATCGCCAGATTAAAGGAATATGGGCTACGAGCTAATCGCCACAAGTGCGAGTTTTTCCAGAAACAGATCTCGTATTGCGGCCACGTCATCGATGAAGAGGGGTTACATAAGTCCCCTGACAAGATTGAGGCAGTAGTCAAGGCTCCAGCACCGGAAAATGTGTCACAACTGAGGTCGTTCCTTGGGCTGGTAAACTATTACCACAAGTTGTTACCAAAATTGTCTACGGTATTACACCCGCTGAACACCCTACTGCAAACAGGGGTACCATGGAAGTGGGATGACGAACGTAGACGAGCTTTCCAGAAGTGTAAAGAATTGATCACATCAAAAGAGGTTTTGGCCCATTTCAACCCAGCACTACCAATTCGTTTGGCATGTGATGCATCACCCTACGGCATTGGAGCGGTGCTGTCGCACAAATTCCCTGACGGGTTGGAGAGGCCAGTAGCCTTTGCGTCTCGGTCACTAACCTCAGCCGAGTGCAACTACACCCAGATTGACAGGGAAGCCCTCAGCCTAGTATGGGGAGTAAAAAAATTCAACCATTATCTGCATGGGCAGAAGTTCACCTTGCTGACTGACCACCAACCACTTGTCTCCATCTTTAATCCTAAGAAGGGCGTGCCAGTAATGACTGCACAGCGGTTACAAAGATGGTCCCTGTTTCTAGGGGCGAATCAATATGAAATAGAATATAAAGGCACGAAACAGCATGGGAACGCTGATGGGCTATCGTGCCTGCCACTGCCTACGGTGGAGGAAGCACCAGCAGTGGACCCTATCAAGATATTTTATTCATCGATAATTGAACGATTGTCAGTAACAAACACGGATATAGAGAAGGAGACCCGCAATGATCCGACGCTGTCACGGGTATATGAATTGACGGTGAGGGGGTGGCCAACACATGGCGACTCACTGTTGCCAGCATTCTCATCCAGAAGAGAACAGCTGTCAGTATGCCAGGGGACAGTGATGTGTGGATCCAGAGTGGTGATTCCACCCAAGTTAAGGGAGAGATTGCTAAAGGAGCTACATGAAGGTCATCTGGGGGGAGTGAAAATGAAAAGCCTTGCTAGGGCTTATGTGTGGTGGCCGGGAATCGATCAACAAATTGAAGACCTAACTAAGAGCTGCTTAGGATGCCAGAAGGTCCAAAATGCACCACCACATGCCCCTCTTCACCCATGGGAGTGGCCCTCCTCTCCATGACAATGGGTGCACATTGATTTCGCTGGTCCATTCATGGACTCAATGTTCTTAATAGCAGTGGATGCTCATTCAAAGTGGCCTGAGGTGATAAAGATGTCTTCAGCCACTACAGAGAACACGATTGCAGTCCTACGGACCATATTTGCCAGAAATGGTTTGCCAGAGCTGATCTGCTCTGATAATGGACCACAGTTTGTGTCCGACGAGTTCCAAAAATTCATGAAAAGGAATGGGGTAAGGCATTACACATCCGCCCCGTATCATCCAGCCACCAATGGATTGGCTGAGAGGTTCGTACAAACCTTCAAGAAGGCGATAAAGGCCATGTGCGATGAGGAAATTCCACTACAGCATAAGATGGACAATTTCTTATTAGCCTACTGAAACGCGACACATGCAGTTACCAACCAGACCCCGGCCATGATATTCTTTAACCGAAGGTTGAGATCTCGTCTGGACTTGCTCAGACCAAATGTGCGAAGAAATGTTGAGGACAAACAATTCCAGCACATCAACGAGAAGCCGACAAGGAGCTTCAATGTAGGGCAACCAGTCTTGGCCCGTGACTATCGAATGAGAAGTGGCAACCCGGAACGATATGTACAAGGCAGGGGCCATTAATGTACACAGTGGATGTCGGGGAGAACATTGTGAGATGCCACGTCGATCAGATCTTAGCGTCTCAGGAAGGCGTCAACCCCATGTCTCGAGTACCTGGGGATGAACCCGACATACCGGTAGCATCTACTTCAGACCCAGTAGCAGTGGAACCCGATGAACTATCCGATGAAAAGGGGTCAGAATCGCCTCTGCACCAAGAACAAGAACCTCCGGAAAGGCGCTATCTCGAAAGGGTCAGGAAGCCGCCCCAAAGACTGAATCTATAAATGGACTTTTGTTTTTGAATGTACATGTAAAAATGTAATTGTTATTTGAATATTAAGGGGGTATTATTAATCTAAAAAGGGAGGAATTGTAGTGTATGTGCTTTAAGTCAGAACTACTTTTTACAGCTCCTGTATACTTTAGTACCGGCAGTGACCACACCGGTATATAAGCTGTGCGCATGCCTCTGTACCCCAGTCTAGAGATGACCCTCCTCCAGTAAAGACCTGTTATTTGTTTATGTACAGCATCCGTGTAATTATTTATCCACTGAACCACGGATCTAACAGCTTTGGAGAGTCAGGAGTGAGTCACTTGCTGCAGAATACCCAGCCTCTGACCTGCTATCGTAGCCACATTATTTATATGGCTGGTCCAGTTAAGTTTCTGGTCAATAGTGACCCCCAGGATATTGATGGTGGGGGATTTGGCGATGGTAATCCCATTAACTGTCAAGGGGAGGCTGCGAGACCTCTCTCTTGTGGAGATGGTCATTGCCTGGCACTTGTGTGGTGCGAATGTTGCTTGCTTGCAGGTGCATATAAAAAAAGTTCCTCTAATGTTACAGTACATATAATGTTATAATATTGTTCAGTCTTATAGAATATACAGCACAGAAACAGGCCATTCGACCCAACCAGTCTATGCTGGCATTCATGCTCCACTTGAGCTTCCTCCCATCCTTCCTCACCTAAACCTATCAGCATAACCCAACATACCCTTTTCCCTCATATGCTTATCTAGCCTCCCCTTAAATATACTATAGTATTCGCCTCAACCACTCCCTGTGGTAGTGAGTTCCACGTTCTCACCACTCACTGGACAAAGATGATTTTTTTGAATTCCCTATTTGATATAGATTATAACATTCGGCAGACTCAACTGTCATCACTATTTTTTGTCTCTAATCTTTCAAAAATATAACATTTAAAACCTGATTTCTAAACCTATTGCACAACAGGAACATTCTGACCCAGTTACAATTGTATTTCAGGAGAGTGAATTTCATGAGAAACAGGAGTCGCCTTGGTATATGTTGTAAAGTATCACTGAGCTGTTAGCTTCATGCCAGTGCTCGTCACTGTTCTAGCACATTAACACGGGCATTGCCTACTGCTAGTTACCCTCCCCACAACTGTCAGGCTCCAATTTTCCTCACAGCTTCTATTCAGCCAGATTCCTCACTGCTGTTGCACACCAGCAGCTTTCCTGATTTAAATTGTGGCAGCTACAGCCAGTGTTAGCTGGAGTCAGCACTGATGACTCAGTATTCCCCAGTCCTGTCACACACTGGAATCTGCAGACTTTTGTAAAGGGAAAAGGGACAGAGCTAAAATATGACAAAATTAATCCCGGCTGGGACTGTATAAAATGCATTTTAATCAAAGTTTGAGGGAAGGGAATATATTTTTAGGAGTATACAGCTCCTGCAGCAACTGCAAAAAAAACACAATATGGCAGAATATTCATTTATAAACAAATGCTATATTTACAATTTCTTTACACAATGTTTCACATTTTTGAAGTAAATGTACATTAATGTATGCATTTAAACAAATGTAAACTTTAGGCTTTAGTCTATAATTTAAAATAATATTTTCTTTCAGGCATTGATAACAGTTAAGTGAAATTCCTCCAATTAATAATTTTAGCAAAAATACAGGTTGAGTATAAAATGGAATTTTCCATTTTGTGCCTGTGGTAACTTTGTCACTAAGGTTATTGGTGGGAAGAATTTTGTCCTTTGGTGTCTTTGCCACCCTCATGCCAACAGTTGAGTGCTATAGTTTTGCTGCAGTCAGGATTTGTGTACTGCTTGGTTATTTTCATTGATCAATATCTATGCAGCTTCAAGTTTTATGCATTATTTTTTCCATAGTCGATGTAGAATATTCAATCTTAATACTATCTCCAATAAATAGCAAAAGAAGAGAATTAAAGGAAAAGTTGAAATGTGGAGAGACGCATTTATATTTTCATACCCCTTGAGAGAAAATACAGATCTGAGTCTGGATGACTAGATTTGAATGCAAGACCACAGGTTTTAAACAGAGTACGGTTCAGAGCTGGTGCATTAGCACAGAGAAATTAAATTATCGCTTCAGTGTATGCACTGATGTTTGATTTTCTATTTATATCCAAAAGAGATTTGATTCTGACATTATGCCACCCTGGTGTAAATTTCTAGCCTTGAAGGCCGGAATCTTTACCTTGGAGTCGGGATATGTGCGTGTGGGGCACATAGCATGTCGGGAACGCGATGTTGTGAGCAGCAAGTTGTTCAGTGTGACTTGTACTTAATGGCTCCAATTAACCCAGTCATGCGCATTTCCCGGCCCAATTAAATGGAGTGGATCTGATGATGTCATCGATGTCTCGTTTCCTACGCCGATATTTAAAGCAGCTTTGCGCACATCTCATTTGAAGGTTGATGAAGGAGTGTGCAAGGTCATTTTCAGAGGTCTGACTACTGTTACAAAAGGTGATAAAAGTGTCGCTCATGGATACACAAAGGCAGAGGGCCGCACCAAGGTTTAGCGGTGCATCCCGCGATGTTCTGGTGCAGGCAGTGAGAGCACGCAGGGAGGTCCTCTTCCCTGCTGATAGACGCAAAAGACCTCCTAAAGACACCAAAAGGGCATGGTTGGTGATCGCAGAGGAGGTCAGCAACAGGGATGTTGTCAGGGGGACGTGGACCCAGTGCGGGAAAAGATTCAATGATCTCATAAGGTCAGGAAAGGTGAGTGCAATGTCACACTCTCCTTCATCCTGTTGTGACTGTCACCACATCACCATCACTCTGCCTTCCCAAGCCTACTCCTTCACATCATTCCTCACACCAACCTACCTTGCAGGTCCACCCATCCCTCTCTGTCTATGTACATACTCACATCCTCATCTGACTAACCACCCCTCACACTCACCCTCATCCTAATGCAATCATAGCAAGTAACGCCATAGAAGGAGGCCATTTGGCAATGTCGCACCACTCCCTCATAGTCACCCTCTACAGATGTAACCCATTCATTCCTTACACTCATTCCATCACTTTCAATCAAAGTTCTCTTCTTTCCCTCCTTGCAGGAGAAGAGAGCCCACAACAATAGTGAGAGGCAGAGAACCGGAAGTGGCCCTCCAATATTCACTGAATTGACACCAGCAGAGGAGGAGGCCCTGAAGATATATCGAGTTGCAGAGCTGCTGGCGGTGGGAGATGGAAAGAGGGGGACACCCCAGCAACCTGGTGACAGACTTACAGCCACATGGCATACAGAATCACTCAAATGATGACTGATGTCAGCAGCCAGTGAATTTTCATCATGTGCATAATGGTAACGTTACCCATTCTTATTATAACACTTCTAATTCATCTCTTTACTCTCCCACTGGTCCATCAAGTGCACCCCTCTCCCCCACCATTGTCCAGCCGGAGGAGGAAGACGACTCCTCAGAGGAGCCTCCAGCCTCATCACCAGACCCAAGCGCACCCAGCACCAGTTCAGATACGTGCACCTTGGTAGGTCCTGTGCGAGATAGAATAGTGTTGTCACCTGGTGTTTCACACTTCACAAGTGAGCAAGAGCAGATGGTGTTGACAGGGACAGCAGTGGAGACTCCTCGCCGGAGGGCGCAGGACACTCCGAGCTCTGCTGAGCTGCATGTAGATGCTGAACCTCGGGGGCCATATAGAAAGAGGGTGATCCTGGAGGGGCAGCAAGAAATGCATGAGGCTCTGGCAAGTTTTGCAGCTGCAATGTGTGCAAATGTGCAGAGAATGGAGGGGTCAATCTCCAACATGAGCACCACAATCTCGCAGGTGATGGGGATGATGTGCTGTTCCATGGAAAGGATGGCCACCTGCAGCAAATGTGCCAGTCACATGAGCACATGCTTGCTGTGGACAACAGATGCTCATAGACCTCATCCCTAGGAGGGATATAAACGTAGTCTTGGGCCTTCATCGCTCTACTGATGTGCAACAAGGTGCTCTCCAGCTCCTTGCTAACAGGAAAGTGCGGGTGGCCCATGAGAGGGATGATGCTGAGAGGGGACATGGAAGTGTGGGCTCTGCTCAAAGTGCTCCCACTCCTCTCCCATTGCCCCCCCTCAGTCAGAGCCCCACGTGCTTCCTCAGATCCCGATGGCTGAGTCTGCCCCTGCACAGTTGTAGGAGGAGCAGACTTTGGCGGGGCCACCACAGGCTCCAAAACCCAGAGGATGTCAGCCAAAAGTGTCTAACCAGTCGCAGCAGAGAAGTGAGCAGCCTGCCTCTACCTCTGCTGAAACCACAGGGGTTGCAACTTGTAGAAGCACTCGGAAAAGGAAAAAGACACAATCATAGATGCACAAGAGTATGCACATGGGTGTATGAACAAATGTTAGTATTAAGTTTCAGTTATTTTGATGACACAGATAAATGTATTTCTTTGCACCACTTTCCGGTCTTGTCCATTTTTGCCTGCTACCTTGGAAGCAGCTTTGTCACTTGGAATGGTGAGACATTGCTTAAGCTCGAGCACTGGAGGTTTGGGTGACTGGAATGGCTTCGTCATTGTAGGGATGCTTTATGGTGTCGTGGTGGGGGGAACTTAGTAGACCATGTGGCAGCCATATGGGTGCATTGGCCCAAGTTAAGTAAATCTGGCCATGATGAGGCCATCCCTGGCCTCTTGGGTAGCAATGTGCACCGCTGCTGGTGCCATCTCCACCTCAGGTTCCTCCTCCTCCTCCTCCACCCCTGAAGAGGCTGTGTGCTCTGTGCTTTGCTCCTCCTGCGCTCTGTTGTACAGCGCACAGCAAACAACGATGATTCTGGAGACCTTGGCTGGTGCATGCTGAAGGGATCCTACAGATCAGTCAAGGCATCTTCAGTGTGCTGATTGTTTGCTCTATAACACATCTGGTGGACATGTGACTCCCATTATAACGCTCCTCGGCCCCAGTACATGGCCTCCCTAAGGGTGTCATGAGCCACGTCTTCAGTGGATAGCCCTGGTCTCCAAGCAGCCAGCCGGTAAGTCTGTTTGGCGGTGCGAAGAGCTGATGGAGGGTGGACTGGCGCAGAACGAAAGAGTCATGACAGCTGCCAGGGAATCTGGCGCACACATGCATGATCATCTTTTTATGGTTGCAGATGAGCTGCACATTGAGGGAGTGGAAGCCCTTGTGGTTCACAAACACTCCTGGGTGTTGAGGGGGATGCCCTGATGGCCACATGTGTGCAGCTGCACCCGTGGGAAGCCAGCCAGAATGGCAAAGCCAAGCACCTGCTCAGTAACACTGGCCTCATCAGTGGCAAAGTTGACATAATTGGCTGACTTGTGAAACATGGCATCGATCACCTGGGTGATGCATCTGTGGGCGGCCGACTGCGAGATGCCACAAATGTCTGCTGCAGGTCCCTGGAAGGAGCCTGAGGCGAAGAAGTTGAGGGCAAAGGTGGCTTTGACAGCCACTGGTAAGGAGTGTCCACCAGGTCCTCTGGGCTGCAGGTCTTGCTCTGCAAGCTATAAATGATTGCGACAACCTGGCGCGATAGCCTGAACCTCCTGAAGCACTGTGGTTCAGTCATGCCCAGGAAGCTCATCCTCTGCCTGTATAACCTGTGTTGGGGGCATCGCCTCCAGTGCGGTGCAATCCTGTGCTGACCCCCTTCTCTCCTGTGGAGCATCAGGTCATTGAGCTGTTGTGGCTGCAGCTGCTGGTGGTGCTGGGGCTCATCTTGGTTCAATTCGGAGGTCCAAGGTGAGAGAGCATAAGCAACCCCCATGCTGAAGTAATAGATGGCAGGTAAAGTGGAGATCAGAGGACCAATCCCTCAATGTTGTGATAGTGACTAGCAATGTGGTGAGAGTAGCTTCCGAGGTTGTAGAAATGACCTGCACACTGCTGACCGCTAATTCTCTGCACAAAATGGAGTCAGGAAGAACCTTTCCATTAGCCAAGAAATCAGTTGTAATGTGGGAGTATTTATGTGTTTTTCCCAGCTCTCAATTAATGCCCTCCCACATTGGCCACTGAGCTTTCCCCTCCCCTTCACAGGCAAGGCTCCCGAGGTGTGTGATACCCATGCTCCTGAAGTTAAAGCCAAAAGCTGCTGTTAAAAAGCCTCTTAAGGGTCTCCCAACAAGTATTTAATTACTTGAATGAGGTCGCCCGCCTCGCCCGATCGGGCCTGTGGCGTGCCTCCAAACGCGCCCAAGTTAAATGCAGATGACGGCGGGTTCCCGATGCGCTGGCAATTTCGCCGATTTTTACTGCCGACCTGCCCCCAAACCCACACACTTGGCAATAGGAAAATATCGGCTGAAGTGTCTGAGGCAAAAAGCTGGGAGTTTGCATTCTAAAATTCATTGAGTAAACAATTCTCTTACTATTTGTACCAGGCCAATTTCTGTGAATGGGCTGAAAATTCAGCACAAATAAAATTTATGTATTGGACAAAAAACATCTAAATGCAAAAAAAACCTGTCAAATGAAGATTCCTCTTAAAAAAATAAATGGGTGAAATTTTGTGTATGTCCGTATACAAAGGCCTCGATTTTCATTGGGCCGTGAGGCGGGCTTTTAGGCGTGCAGGGGGTTAAAATCGCAACACCTAGGGGTCGCGACCGCCCCCCCGCCTGGTTCCCGCCTCCATGCCATTTTAACCTAGGTGTGTCTGATTGACCCGAATCAATCCCGCCTGCAACAGGCGAGACTGATCTTTAGGGCCCTTAAGCAGCACTGATTGGCCTTTATAATCCCATTTTAACAGGCCCTTGCCTGTTTAACCCTTTCCCCACGCAAAACGCGCCTGGTGGGGATGACGCCTGTGAAACCTGGCGTGAACACTATTGGCTTGCTGACTATCAGCTGCAGGTCCAACATTAAAGAGGATATTGGATCAGTCATCATTTGCGGGTGGCAGGACTTTGTTGTCTGAGGTCTGGGGCAACTTTTAGAAGGCATAACCACAGCTGTGGAAGTTTGGAGCCTCACACACTTCTCCAGTGTGACCTCCTGCGAGACCCCTCTCGCCACCCTCACTCAACGCTTCTTCAACTGAGGCACCTACCAGAAGCATGGGCGGCCTTTTTTTCCTTCTCCTCTTGGCATTAGAGGACCTCCAGCCCCATTCGCGAAATGACACATGCCACAACTGCAGAAGCTGCCATCAGAAATTTTATTTACAATAACCAACTGATGGCATTTTTAAAATAAACACAACATTTCACCCAAGTGACTACCCTTGTGACTATTAGTGCTTTATTTTCCTCTTACGCGTGCTCCTACGTAGTGGTTCCCCTGTGGCTTCAGCAGATGTGGAGGCCCCTTGCTCACTTTCCTGCTGCTCCTGTCTTGACACCTTTGGCGGGCGTTCTCTGGGGTGGCGAGCCTGTGAGGGCTCGCCAGCAGTCTGCTGCTCCTGTGGCTGTGCAGGGGTTGAGACCTCTATCTCCTTTGGGTGTGTACTCCGGCGGGGCTCTGACCGATGGCTCTGCAGTGGCATGGAAGTGTGAGCGCTTGGAGAGGAGCACCCACTTCCTTGAGGTCTGCCACCAACCTTCCTCTCATGGGTCAGGTCCCCCTCAGTGCCTGCAAGTGGCTTGAAAGTAGCTTGCTGCACATCAGGGGGGCCATGGGGACCCGTTTCTACAATGGCAGTCCTACTCAGGGGGCCTGCCATGAAGATCTGGTTTCTCTGTTCAATAGCTGACCATCGCTCCTCCAGAGATGTCAGTCTATTCTGAACACTCACCATGTTTTCAACACTCTGGCGACTTAGCTCCTCCATGGCCGTAGCCATCCTCTCCTCTACTGTAGCCATCCTTTCCACGGAGGTTGCCATCCTTTCCGTGGTGATGTGTTCATGCGCCAATGACTCCACAAAGGCTCTGCTCATGTTCGCTATGGACTCCTCCATTCGCTCCACACTCGCAGCGACCCTAGAGACAAAACCTGCCCGAGACTCCTGCATCTGTGCCTGGAGTTCCATCACCTCTGATCTTACGGATGACCCCAAAGGCAGAGGGTCGACATGCAGCTGAGCCGAGCTGGCAGAGTCCTGCGCCCTCCGACGAGGACTCTCCACTGTTGTCCCTGTCTCCACAATCTGCTGATGCTCACTTGTGAGCTGGACAACTCTACTCTATGCCCCGACAGTCCCACCGAGGTGTGAGTGTCTGCGCTGGTGCTGGGTGCGCTTATTGCTGATGACGCTGTGCCCTCAGAGGTTGCAGATTCCTCTGAGGAGTCTGGCTGCTCAGGCTCTTCCTCCTGCAGAGTGGGGACGGGGGCTCTCGATGGTCCTGTGGGGGAATCAAGTAAAAAGTTAGAGATGTGATGCCAAGGTTACATGCACATTGCATTCTGCAGATGATCATAAGTCCATATGATGTAGCTTCAGAATCATTATCAGCGACTCATGCAATGCCAATGAAAGAGATGGAAAACTATTCTGTCACCAGCTTGCGGGGATGCTCCTGCCTGTCCTTCCCCAATGTCCACATCTCGGTCAGCCCCGGCAATCTCCAGGATGCCTTCCTCCCAGGGGGTGAGCTGGGCTAATGAGGGCGACCCTCCTCCTGTCCTGGCTCGCTCTCACCTGTTGTGAGCTCTCTTTCCCTGCAATGAGGGAGACAAGTGGAGGTTGAGTGAGAATGAAGGAGTGAGTGCAGAGATTGCATAGCATAGATACTTAGAAGGAGACAAAGATGGAGTGAGGTTGCAAGACCAAGGGCCCTCCCTGTGTGTAGTCAGTTGTGTTCAAAGCATCAGAGTGAGAGGGAGTGTGAGGGCTGCATGGTGGCATAGTTCTGTGAATGTGAGCATAGAGAGAGAGGGAATGGGTAAGGGTGCATGGATGTGAGTGTCGAGTGGGATGTGGAGGAAGAGATTGCTAAAGCTGAGTGCTGGTGAGGAAAGGCAATGGGGATCAGAGTGAGGGTGATGGAAACATCATACAGCACTTACTTTTCCAGTGCGAAGAAGGTCATGGAATCTTTTCCTGCACTGCAACCACATTCTTCGTGTTAGCCCCAAGGAGTTGACTTAGCCTGCCGCCTCTAGCCACACAGCCTTGGTCTGGCTGGGAGGCCTCTTCCTCCCTGAAGAAGGGAAGAGGACCTCCCTGTGGACCCTAGCATCATTCAATAATGCCTTTAGTGAAGCCTCATCAAATTTGGGCGCAGATCTGGCCCTCCCGCTGGCTGTTCCTCCTGCAGGCTCCTGTGCCATTTAATGTGGAAGGTTGGAAGCCTGCAGAGGAAGCAAGGCTTGCTGTGGACCTTAAAAGCAGCAGCAATGATGACGTCATATTCTGCGACTTTCCGGCTGGAAATACTCAATTGCCAAGGCATCCCATACGCTGGAAATCAATTGGCCAATTGTGTTACATTTGCATCAATCTCACAGACCCACTTACAATCGTGTCGGAATCACTAAATTCAGGGAAACCGCCAATTCCCCGCACCTGAACGAAAATCGACCCCAAAGTGTGTGCTGACAAATGGGAAACAGATTTTTGTGAGTGATGTTGATATTAGGACGTTGACACCGAGCCTCTGGCTCAGTTGTTACACTCTGCCTCTGCTGTTAAGTCCGTGAATGATTGAGACACGGACTAGCAGGAGAGAAAACAAACTGATCTTTACTGGTGGAAGTTCATAATGAAAACTAAACAACCGAGGCTCTCTAGCGCCTTTTATACAGGGGTGGTCACTGCCGGTACTGCAGTCTGAGACCAGTTATTCTCTTAAAGGTACATACACAACAATTCCTCCCCTTTTAGATAAACAGTACATAACATTCATTTAACAATTAAATGATAACGAATTACAATCACAATTACTGTTACTAGATACAGTGGTTAAGTTTAAGCAATTATAAGTTCAGTCTTTGAGGAGGCTTCCTGATTCTGTCTGGATAACGCCTCTTTGGGGTAACAGGTTCTTCTGGCAATGTTGAGTCGGAATCAATGTCGTTGTTTGGTTCATCTGCTCCAATATTACCGGTTCTGCGGTAGCTGCAATTGGAACGTCGATTTCATTACCAGGTGTATCAGATTGTGGTGTGGAGTTGACATTTTCCAGTGACTCTAGAATCTGGTCAGCATGGCGTCTTACAATGCTCTCCCCAACGTCCACAGTATACATGAGAGGTCCTTCTCGTATACAAATCGTTCCTGGCTGCCATTTCTCAGTGCGGTAGTCCCGGGCCAAAACTGGTTGACCTATCTTAAAACTCCTGGTCGGCCTTTCATTCATATTCTGAAACTGCCTGTTCTCCACATCTCTTTGGACGTTTGGCTTAACTAAATCCAAGCGGCATCATAGTCTTCGATTGAAGAACATCATGGCTGGAGTTTGGTTGGTAACTGCATGTGTCGCATTCCGGTAGGCAAACAAGAAGTTGTCCACCTTGTGTTGTAGGGGTATATCTTCATTACACATTGCCTTGATAGCCTTCTTGAATGTTTGGACAAACCTCTTGGCCAATCCATTAGTGGCTGGATGATATGGGGCAGATGTGTAATGCTTAACACCATTGTTCTTTAAGAACCTCCGGAACTCTTCAGACACAAACTGTGGTCCATTGTCAGAGCAAATCTGTTCAGGCAGCCCATTCCTGGCGAATATGGTTCGTAAAACTGTGATAGTTTTTTCCGTGGTGGTTGAGGGCATTTTTATTACCTCTGGCCACTTTGAATGTGCATCCACCGCAATTAAAAACATCGAGTCCATGAAGGGACCAGCAAAATCAATGTGCACCCTTTGCCATGGAGATGAGGGCCACTCCCATGGATGCAGAGGAGCTTGTGGTGGGGCGTTTTGGACCTTCTGGCATCCTGCACAGCTCTTGGTCATCTCTTCGATTTCTCTATCGATTCCCACCCACCACACAAACGCTCTGGCTAAGCTCTTCATTTTTACCCTACCCAGATGACCCTCATGAAGCTCATTGAGCACTCTATCCATCAACTTAGGTGGAATTACTACTCTGGATCCACACATCAAGGTTCTTCTGCACACTGACAGCTGTTCTCTTCTTGGCGAAAATGCTGGCAGCAGTGGTTCGCCATGTGCTGGCCATCCCTTCACCGTTAAATCATAGACCCGTGATAGTGTCGGGTCATTCCGTGTTTCCTTTTCTATGTTTGCATTCATCACAGGGAGACATTCGACTATGGTCGAGTGGAATAACTCCATTGGATCCACTGCAAGGTCTTCTTCTTCCACCGTCGGCAACGGTAGACGTGACAATCCATCAGCATTTCCATGCTGTTTAGTTCCTTTGTACTCGATGTCATATTGGTGTGCCCCTAGGAAAAGGGACCATCTCTGCAGCCGTTGTGCTGTCATTATCGGTACTGAGGGTTGAAAATGGAGACAAGAGGTTGATGATCGGTTAGTAGAGTAAATTTTTGACCGTGCAGATAGTAATTGAACTTCTTCATCCCCCACACTAGGCTGAGGGCCTCCCTGTCAATCTGGGCGTAGTTACGCTCGGCAGAAGTTAACGAGCGTGACGCAAAAGCTATCGGCCTCTCTAAACCATTTAGGAATTTATGTGACAGTACCGCCCCAATGCCGTAGGGAGACGCATCACACGCCAGCCTGATTGGCAGTGCTGGGTTGTAGTGAGCCAATACTTCCTTCGAAGTGATTAAGTCCTTACTCTTCTGAAAAGCACGTTTACAATCATCGCTCCATTTCCATGCTACCCCCGTTCGCAGCAGGGCGTTCAGTGGGTGCAGAATTGTCGACAAATTCGGCAAAAACTTATGATAGTAATTCACCAACCTGAGGAATGACCTCAGTTGCGACACATTTTCAGGCGCTGGGGCCTTAACAACCGCTTCAATTTTGTCAGGGGACTTATGTAACCCCTCTTCATCAATCACGTGGCCACAATACGATATCTGTTTCTTAAAAAATTCGCACTTGGGGCGGTTGGCTCACAGCCCATGTTCCCGTAGTCTAGTGAACACCTGTTCTAGGTTGTTAAGGTGTTCACTGTCATCTTCACCTGTTACAAGGATGTCGTCCAAGTAACACTGAGTCCCCGGAATCCCTTGCAGGACTTGTTCCATCGCTCTTTGCCATATCGCCGGAGCCGATGCTACTCCGAATACCAATCGATGATACTGGTAAAGACCTTTGTGAGTGTTTATCGTGAGATACTTCCTAGAGGACTCTTCAACCTCCATCTGCAAATATGCTTGTGCTAGGTCAATTTTTGTAAAACGCTTCCCTCCAGACAGTGAGGCGAAGATGTCTTCTATCCTTGGAAGAGGATATTGTACTGTGCGAAGGACAGGGTTCACCATCACCTTGAAATCCCCACAGATGCGAAGCTTCCTTGGCTCTCCGGACTTATTGCTTAACGTTTTCTTCATGACAGGAACGATGGGTGTCGCCCACTCGCTCCAGTCGACCTTAGACAACACGCCCGCCTTCCCCAGATTCTCCAGCTCTGCCTCGACGGCTGGGCGAATTGCATATGGTACCGGTCTTGCTTTGAAAAACTTGGGAACTGCATTCTCTTCTATTTTTAACGAGGCGGTTACGCCTTTAAGCGTGCCCAGTTTTTGTTGAAATACCTCTTTGGCGTTAGCTAAGATTGTTGACAATCGTCCAGGAGTGACGTCGTCATCTTTTTTACCGTCCACCGTCATTGCATGAATGGAATGCCAATCCAAGTTTATCTTCCTGATCCATTCCCGTCCCAATAACGGTGGTCCACCATTTGGCAGTATGTAGAGGTACAATTTCCGTATTTTCTTGCCATTGTATTCGACAGGCACCCTTATTTTTCCTCTGGGTTATACTTTTTGCCCCGTATACGTCGTCAAGATGATGGATGTCTCAAGGGTATGTGTGAAAATAGCCGCTCGTAGTCTCGTCGATTCATGACGGTTAGCGCTGATCCTGTATCCAATTCCATTTTAAGTTGGGACCCTGCTACCGTGAGAGTGACCCAAATGGTTCGGTGATCCTCTTTTGCGATTACATTGTGAAGTTTGAGACAGCTTAGTCTCCTGTTTCCGGATTCACTGTCGCTCATCTGGTCTTTGGAACTACTGTCTGTCATCTTCTGTACTTTCTTGTACGGTTCCTTAGTAGCCTTTTTGTTGTCGCTGGTCTTCTTCCCAGACCTACAAACTCGTGCAATGTGTCCAATCTTCCCGCATTGTCTGCATATTTTGTCTTTGGACCAGCAGTCCTTCTGGTCATGGTTAGTTCTGCCGCAGCGATAACATTTTGCAAATCCCCGTGTCATTTCGTGGGTGCCGTATTCCTGTGGTTTTTGTTGAATTTCTGCAGCTCCCCTGGCTGCTGCTTCATACGATACTGCCACGCTGAAAGCCTTATCTAGCATCAGCTCTTTTTCTGCGAGTAACTTCTGTGTTCCTTCACTCAGGAGTCCACAGACAAATTTGTCCCGTAGGGTATCTGCCAGTCCTGCTCCGAACTGGCAGTGCTTTGATAGCTTGCGTAGTTCTGTAAGATACTCAGCATTGCTCTCATCTTTGTGCTGAGTTCTCCTGTGGAATTTAAATCTTTCTGCTATCAACAGCGGTGCAGGGTTTAAGTGCTCCTGTAGAACAGCAACAATTTCGTTAAAACTCTTCGCCTTCGGTTTTGCTGGAGTAATCAGGTCCCACAATAGGCCGTACGTTCTAGCGCCCATTAAGTTTAACAATATCGATGCCTTTTACCCCTCCGCTATATCGTTTGCCTCGAAATATACCTCGACTCTTTCCACATACGTGGTCCAGTCCTCTAATGTATTATCAAAAGCAGTGATACAGCCAGTCTTCGGCATCTTGCAAATCTAAAATGGCGCCTCCCGCGCTTTGCCTTCTTCTCCGATTTAACAAAATGGCGCCTCCTGCGCTTTTCCTTCTTCCCCGCTGTTGTTAGCGCTGCTTTCCAGTTTCTTGCGCGTATTCTTTTTCTTTTATTATTTTCCCGTCGTGGAGCGGACCCTCTGGGACACTTCCCTCCCTCTTCTGAGGTCCGAACGCTGCCCAGCTTCGAAACACCGGCCGCGCCCTGTATGCTCCACCCTCTCTCTCTCTCCTTGCTTCCTGACTCGCTGCCCGGCCCCGTTGAAAAGCCACCCGATCGAGCTTCAGCCCGCCGCAGCCCAGGAAGGATCAGAGCACTACCTGCCACCAGCCCAATTAGCTGGGAAGCCACGGACCGAGGAACCCAGCCTGGCTCTGGACAGTCTCTCCTGCAAGTTTTGAAATCGATGATTGACGGCCGACGCCCGTTTCTCGAGTTTCAATGGCCTATTTTTTTTTTCTTTCTTCTGGCTCCGACCTTCAACAACGTCGTCGGAGCTGCTGCTGAGTTGCAGGTAAGTTCGTTTCTAACTCGTCGCCAGTGTTACGTCTGTGAATGATTGAGACACAGACTAGCAGGAGAGAAAACAAACTGATCTTTACTGGTGGAAGTTCATAACGAAAACTAAACAACCGAGGCTCTCTAGCGCCTTTTATACAGGGGTGGTCACTGCCGGTACTGCAGTCTGAGACCAGTTATTCTCTTAAAGGTACATACACAACATCTGCGGACAGCCTGGACCAGCAAGTGTCGGGATCAATCAGGAGCCGTGGGGGGCTTGAGATTCGGTGGGGGGTTAGGAAGTTGGGGCTTGGGAGTTGAGGAGGCAGGGAGAGTGGGGAATGGGGTTGGGGAAGAGAGAGAATGATGGGAGGTCGGGGGAGCTTGGGGATTCGGGCTTGACTGCGGGGGGGGGGAAAGAAAGGGAAACTGGGGAATGAGGTGGGAGTAAGGACCAGCATTTTCTGCAGAATCACGAGCATCAGCAAGATAATGAGTGGGAGCGGCACCAAGAAAGAAATAGCCAGTAAAGGGGTGAGTGAAACTTGGGGACTTACTGTTGGTAAATAGTGAAAGATTGTTTCCACTGATGAGTGAATAGGGAGCAAGGAGATGGAGACTGAGAATTCTCACTGGACGAACCAAGGGGGATGGGAGAAGGAAGGTTCTTGAACCAGGGTGGAGACTGGAATATAATTTGAAAGGGAATGGGATAAGTATTTCACAAGGAAGAATATAAAAGGACCTGGAGAAGAATGGGGTTACAGGGAAGAGCACCAGTACCAGCACAGGCACAGAGGGTCGAATGGTCTCCTCCAATGCTGTCATTTCTATAATTCAGAAAAAACTCTCCTTTATCGCGTCCAAGTCCAGGGAGTGGTTTAGAAATGTTGTTGCTGAGCTGAGTTTAGGATGATGTGAGAAGTGGCCCAAACACGGAACCAACTGCCCTTTCTGCAATCTCGCGGTTTGGTTCAGGTCAGTCAGTGCCGGCTGGTTTTATCGTGTGAAGTCCAAGTACAGAACTGACTGAGGCTCCCAGTTTGGAGTTGACACCTCACACATACCGAGTCCAAACCAGAGTCCAAGGAGATATGGAGGGAGATGAAGGGCTCGATTTTCATTGAGCCGTGGAGTCGGGCTTGGAGGCGTGCGGGGGGGGTTAAAATCGCAAAAAGACCGCCCCCCCCGCCTGGTTCCCGACTCCGAGCAATTTTAACTCAGACATGTCTGATGGTCTCGACTCTGTCCCGCATCCAACAGGCGGGACTGGTCTTTAAGGCCCTTAATTGCGACTAGATGGCCTCTATAATCCTATTTTAACAGGCCCTTGCAAATTTAACCCTTTTCCCACGTAAAACACGCCTGGTGGGAATCACGAATGTGAAACCTGGTGGGAGCACTATTGGATTGCTGACTATCAACTGCAGGTCAACCATTAAAGAGGAGATTTGATCAGCCATCATTTGCAGGTGGCAGGACTTAGTGGTCTCAGGTCTGGGACAACTTTTACAAGGCTTAACCACACCTGTGGAAGGTTGGAGCCTCACACCCATCTCCAGTGTGGCCTCCTGGGAAACCCCTCTCGCCACCTTCACTCAACACTTCCTCAACGGAGGCATATACCAGAAGCATGGGAGTCATTTATTTCCTTCCCATCTGGGCATTAGAGGAGCTCGAGCACCAGCTGCGGCAGCAGCAGAACCAGGAACAACAGCAGCACCAGCAACAGCAGCAGCAACAGGAGCGCCAGGCTGCTGCTCACCCACCTGCGGCTGCACAGGCCAGAAGGGGCCAGTGCCTGGAAGCCTGTCGGCGCAAGAGATACCCCCCAAACAGGGTCTACAGATGCAGGGTCACCTATCTCAACATGTCTGAGCCGCGGTGCCAAAGGTGGCTCCGACTTTTGCGAGAGGTAGTGACTGACATCTGCGCAATGCTACAGCAAGACCTGCTGCCCAAGAGGACCAGGTGGACAAGCATCAAAGTCACCGCTGCACTCAACTTTTTTGCCTCAGGCTCATTCCAGGGATCAGCAGCAGACATCAGCGGCATCTCCCAGGCAGCCACACACACTTGCATCACGCAGGTAACCGATGCCCGCTTTGCCCTCGCGCACAATCACATCCATTTCATCAAGGACCAAGCAAGTGTCACAGCGCGAGCAGTTGGATTAGCTCATCTGGCAGGCTTTCCAAGTGTGACTGCATACATGTGGCCCTTAGGGCACCCCATCGCAATCCACGTATTTTTGTCAACCACAAGTGCTTCCACTCCCTCAACGTTCAGCTGGTGTGTGACCACAAGAAGGAAATTTTGCATGTTTGTGCCATGTACCCTGGCAGTTGCCATGACTCCTTCATACTGCGCAAGTCTAGTGTGCCTCCGCTATTCAGTCCGCCAGACCGACTTAACGGATGGCTACTTGGAGACAAGGGCTATCCCCTGAGCACGTGGCTAATGACGCCGTTGAGGAGGCCAGCCAACAAAGCTGAGGAGCGCTACAACTCCAGCCACATTTCCACCAGATCCATTATCGAGCAAACCATCGGCTTCAGATGCCTGGGTAGATCAGGTGGAGCCCTGCAGTACTCAGTGTGATATCCGAGTGGTAAGGTCAGAAACTGAGATAAGCCAGACTTCAGGAACCAAAACTCAACTGTTTAATTATACATATGTAGCAGAGAACATAGCTCTTACAGCTGCAGCAAACACACTCTATTTCTTACTGTGCGATCACCAAGATGGAGGATCAACCTCTGAGTCATACCCAGAATGCAATGCCACTACCTTGATAAGTGGTGTGCCAGGACATTACCTTAATACAGGTAAATATGATCCCTTAATATTTGTCTCCATCTGGTGGATAACTTAAGCATTACATGCCAGATTATTATACTCAGCAGCCAGGGTCTCCAGAATTGTCGTGGTTTTCTGTGCACTTCACAACATGGCACAGCATCGTGGCTTGCAGATTCCTGAGGACCAAGTGGCTCGTCTTATATCCTCCTCAGATGAGGAGGAGGAGGAGGGCGAAAATGAGCATCCTGCAGAGGCCCATCAACCAGCGGCAGCATTACGCGAGAACATTGCTGCCCGGGATGCAAGGAACGTACTCATCCTGGCCAGATTTGCTTAGTCTAGTCAATCAAACACTTTTGTGAAGCCTCGCAGCTTCTTACCAGAGCGTTGACAATGGCCAAGAACCAGAGGATTCCTAGCACTCTGACCATCATACTGACAGTTGCAAGTATTCCTAAGGCCTCAATGCGGAAGTCCCAATAGCGAAATGACAGATGCCACAACTGCAACATTTGCCATCAGAATTTTTATGCACAATTACGACGTGATGGAATTTTTACACTAAACACAAAATTCCACCCAAGTGACTACCCTTGTGACTACTTGTGCTTTATCTTCCTCTTACGCATGCTCCTACGTAGTGCTTCCCCTGTGGCTTCAACAGATGTGGTGGCCCCTTGCTCACTTTCCTGCTGCTCCTGTCTCGACACCTTTGGCGGGCGTCCTCTGGGGTTGCGAGCCTGTGAGGGCTCGTCAACAGTCTGCTGCTCCTGCGGCTGTGCAGGGGTTGAGACGTCTATCTCACTTGGGTGTGGACTCCGGTGGGGCCCTGACTGAGGGCTCTGCAGTGGCATGGAAGTGTGAGCGCTTGGAGAGGAGCCCCCACTTCCTTGAGGTCTGCCACCAACCTCCCTCTCATGGGTCAGGTCCCCCTCAGCGCCTGCAAGTGGCTGGAGAGCACCTTGCTGCACATCAGGGGTGCCATGGGGACCCGTATCTGCAATGGCAGTCCTACTCAGAAGGACCTCCATGAAGGTCTGGCTTCTCTGTTCAATAGATGCCCATCGCTCCTCAAGAGATGTCATTCTATTCTGATCAATGACCATGTTTTCCATACCCTGGCGACTAAGCTCCTCCATGGCCGTAGCCCTCCTCTCCTCTACCATAGACATCCTCTCTTCTACGGTAGCCAGCCTTACCACGGAGGTAGCAAGCATTTCCACGGAGGTAGCCATCCTTTCCGTGGTGATGCGTTCATGCGCCAATGACTCCACAAAGGCTCTGCTCATGTTCGCTATGGACTCCTCCATTCGCTCCACACTCACAGCGACCCTAGAGACAAAACCTGCCAGAGACTCCTGCATCTGTGCCTGGAGTTCCATCACCTCTGATCTTATGGATGGACCCAGAGGCAGAGGGTTGACATCCTGCTGAGCCGAGCTGGCAGAGTCCTGCGCCCTCCGACTAGGACTCCCCACTGCTGTCTCTGTCTCCACAATCTGCTGATGCTCAGTTGTGATTTGTGATACACCAGGTGACAACACTACTCTGTCCCGAAGGTCCCATCGAGGTGTGAACGTCTGCACTGGTGCTGGGTGCGCTGAATTCTGCTGACGCTGTTTCCTCAGATGTTGCAGCTTCCTCTGAGGAGTCTGGCTGCTCAGCCTCTTCTTCCTGGCCATGGGGGACGGATGCTTGTGATGGTCCTGTGGGAGAGTAAAGTAAAGAGTCAGAGATGTGATGCAAAGGCTCATAGCTTTTTGCAGATGCTCATAAGTGCATCTGTTACAGCTTCACAATCATTATCAGTGACTCATGCAATGCCAAAGAGAGAGATGGGAATCTTTTCTGTCACCAGCTTGCTGTGTTGCACCCGTCTGTCCGTCCCCCACGCGCAAATCATCCTCAATGCCCATGATTTCTAGGACAGCCTCCTCCCAGGGGGTCAGGTGGGCTATTGAGGCTGTCCCTCCTCCTGTCCTGGCTCGCTCTCTTTTGTTGTGAGCTCTCTTTTCCTGCAATGAGGGAGACAAGTGGGGGTGGAGTGAAAATGAACGAGTGAGTGTAGAGATTGCATAGCATAGATACTTAGAAGGAGACAAAGATGGAGTGAGGTTGCAAGACCAAGGGCCCTCCCTGTGTGTTGTCAGTTGTGTTCAAAGCATCAGAGTGATAGGGAGTGTGAGGTCTGCATGGTGGAATAGTTATGTGAATGTGAGCATAGAGAGAGAGGGAATGGGTAAGGGTGCATGGATGTCAGTGTCAAGTGGGATGTGGAGGAAGAGATTGCTAAAGCTGAGTGCTGGTGAGGAAAGGCAATGGTGATCAGATTGAGGGTGATGGGAAATTTATACTCACTTTTCCAGTGCGCTGAAGGTCATGAAATCTTTTCCCGCACTGTATCCAGGTTCTGCGGGTGACTCCCAAGGAGTTGACCTCCTCAGCCACCTGCATCCACACTGTTTTGGTCTGAGTGGGAAGCCTCTTCCTCCCTGATGAAGGGAACAGGACCTCCCTGTTGGCCCTAGCCCCATCCACCAATGCCTGCAGTGCCGCCTCGTCAAAGCGAGGAGCTGCTCTTGCCCTCTCGCTTGTCATCTTTCCTGCAGGTCCCTCTCACACCAAATGGAGGAAGCTTGGAAGCCTGCAGAAGTAGCAAGGCTTGCTGTGGACCTTAAATGCAGCAGCAATGATAACGTCATCGGAGAGGACTTTCAGTCATGAAAAACCCCTTTGTAAAGGCTTCCCCCACATTGGAAATCAATTGGCCAATTGAGTTAAGATTGCATCAATCTCCCACATCCACTTAGATTCATGTGGGAAACACGAAATTCGAATAACATGACAACAGCCCACACCTAAGTTAAAATCGAGCCCAAAGTCTTTTGAAAGTGGCATCTACTGGGGAGTCTGACCGCACCTTATACAATGCAGGAGGATTCTGCCCTTAGTTTCAGAGTGAGTATCAGCTGGTTGTAGGATCACTACTCATTACAGGTAGGATATTGGGGGGTTACATCTATTACTACCTGTTATATATAGACTATCAGTGAGTCATTGTATTACTGTTGGTTATGAGGTGAATCTGAATGTTATTAGTATTATTATCAGTAATCAGCGCAATTTCAGAGTTACTGTTAGAATCAAAGTTTCTCCCGCCTCTGTGAATCGCTGCTCCAAATTTGGTTTTCCATCTTGCCGCTCTTGTTCCCATTCTTCGCCTGCTCACAGGTGACCTCCTGGTTCTCTGAACTTATCACTCAACAGCTGTTGCCGCGAAACCATGAACAAAGATACTGAACTCCATACTTGCCTTTATAAGGTGAATGCAATAATATTTGCAGACATCGGATAATTGGATGCCACGTGGTCAAACCTCCAGGAATGCCACCAACCACAGTTGGCAACTCTAGGGATAGCACAGGTTCGATTTGAGGATAACATTTTGTCTACAACATTCAAAAATGTTCATTAAGAGAACCTCCCATTTCAGTTTTGCCATGGTCTGTAAGTGAGACTGTCAAAATTTGTGTTCTTTAGATATAGGTAATATTTACTTTGGAATTCCACTTCAACCATTATTTTCATTTCTGGATGCAAACTTACTTTGTGAACTGTTAAATACTGCAAATTGCTCTGTAAAATAAACTGGTCATACTGTGGCTGATGCAAAGTTTTATTACATACAGTCGTGTTTTTGTAACTGAGGTGTGACGGTTCAAAATTTGCATTAGCATTATTTTATTTCTTGAAATAATGAAAAGCTTTGACAACATTTTCATTGCTGTTCAATGACAGTCTCAGCATTAGCTCCTCTGATAATATGTAAATGAGATGGGCTGGCAAACTCACTAAATCAAACAGGGAGTAACAGGAACAGCAGTATTGCAAATGGATTACTTTGCATATGTCACTACCACAGGATCATTTATTCTATTCCTAGCACTTGCATAACTGTAAGGATAAAGAAATGATATAATTAGTAATATGTATTTATTATAAAATATTTCACAAGGAACTTTCAACTGGGAATATTTTAGTGGTAAAGTGGCAAAGCAACCACAGTTTACAACATTGTGAAAATAAAATCTACTTCATATTTCCATCCATGAACAATTTGTTCAAATGTCTATTTCTATGTATTTTTGTCAGTTTGGCGATGTTCATTAACAGCTTATACCTGGTAAAATTTTTCAATGTTGGTTCACCATTCAAACTATTAAAGCCTCTGTTGTCTTGAATGTAGTGAACTATGTATGTTTTCAGAATGAAAAGTATAAAACTAGATCATCAATGGCACCAAATATTAGAGGTAAAAGAAAACTCTATCAGTGTACTGACTGTTACTAGCTCCCTCGGGCTCTCACGGTGCAAAGGATTGAAAGGGTGGAAGTATAAGGTGTTGAGTAAGATATGTCTGTTATCATGGATCAATTTCCTACTCATTAATAGGGAATTAAATTCTAACAGTTGTAAAATTCACTTTCCTGTCTATTCCACTTGTTGCTTTATATACTAGTTAATGCTAATAAGTATAGCTGCTAGGCCAATACATCCAGCACAGTTAGAAAGTTGTCAACACTATTTTCAGCTCTGTAAGAAACAGGTTCGAAGTCATTAGGGTAAATTGTCATCTGTAGTATATTATACAGTATATTATCATGAAGCACCATGGAATGTAACCAGTGTGTTCCAACATTATGTTCACTTATAGCTTCAGGTTATTTATGTCAGCTGGCAATGTGTTTACTATGGGTGAAGATTATCCAAAGGATCATTAGATAAATGAAACTGTAAGGTAAACAAAAGACTGTATGGCTTTCATACACTGTAGATCAAATTTAAGTGTATAAATTGTTAGTACATTGCTTGTACATGTAAGCTCTACCGCCTAAGGGTGAGCACTTGGGTAAATTTTAATTTGCTTTTGAGACCAGTTCTGATTATTTTATGAGGCAATATCATGAAAATACATTGCAGTACAGAAAATCATCCAAACCCACAACAGAAGCAAGGCAGTTAAAGCAATAAACAGTGACTTAATGATTGTAGTGGTAGTAAATTTAAATTTGCTTCCATTCTAATTTTAAGGGTGTTCTAGTGAGCTGGGAAATGTTCTTCTCCAGTCTTGAGAGACTCCAGCAGTGTGCTGAAAAATGTATGCCTGTGTTGTAGTTATTGAAGTTTCATTGGAATTGGAATCCAATCTACAGATTTGCAGAATCCAAATTTCAATCTAAACTGAAGATTTGGATTCCTGTTCAGCTTACAGTATAGAAAAATGTCTCCTATTGTCACACATGAGTCACTCTATTGAAGCTTTTTTATCTTGTTATTGCTTTTTAATTGCAATGGTGTTTGTTGGATTTATTATATTCCTTTCCTTATTCCTCAAGAACTCTTAACTGTCTCTATGCCCCAAACTGATTCAAGACTTAAATACTCTTTCTATATCTGGGGAGTGTTTTGTCGCATTTCCCTTGCACTCCTGGACTGGATACAAGAAAAGACTTGTTTTCTGATAGGAAATTCCATTATCACTTTTAGCTTCCACCTTTGTTCCCATCGCAACTGTCTTGTCCTTTTATTTTGTTGGACCTCTGAATCTTCCTCTCTTGTTCCTCCTAAGCTGCAGATATGTCATCCTACATACTTTTCCTCATCTTTACATTTTCATTGCATTGAAATCAAGACTTATTGTCCTGCCTTTTATTTTCATAGCACTTCAAAACTATGAAATTACCCATTTCCCTCAGTCTTTCCTTCCTCTTAGTCTTCAGGTGGTTAAATTCTAAGCTTGAATCCACTTAATGGCTACTTCTGGATTTACCATGCCTTCTGTCTTACACTTTTCAGCCTTGGTGGTGTTCTGCTCTATGGCCTTTTCTCCTCATCTTATTAGTTTTTAAACTCCATTATCCTGAAGGGTGTTTCAGGTGTTCCCATGGTGACCATAATCTGATTGCAAGTGTGAGATGGAATATCCAGTGACCTTAGAAGTAAGGGCACCGCTTGGTGCTGTTTCATTCAGAAACCCTTCAAAAGAAATCTGATCTCTAATTTGTGAAAGGGCTACAGGAAGGATATAAATGTGGAATATTTTGAGATTCAATTCCCGATTTGGAAGCCAAGATAATGCAGTTGTAACACTGTAGGGATTGTTAGAAAAATACTTTGTATGTTATTTGTAAGTCTTTGATAAAATGCGACACAAACAGGTGCTAAGGCTCTGTCTTGTGGGATTGGTGGGTAGATCTAAAGTGGGGGTCAGTCACTAGTCGAGTTCCACAGGGATCTATGAGGTCCATTGCCCTTCACCATTTTAATGATCTGGATGAAGGTATAGTGGGAAAACTCCACAAATTTAACGCTGGCACAAAGTTATATGTAGTTTTTAGGACCTTACACAAAATAAATAGTTTGCAGGCACATCTAGATACATTTAGGAAATGGGCCCATGTGTAGCAGATGTCTTTCAATATAGATTAGTGCAGCATGATGTATTTGGGCTAAGGTAATTCCAGACATATATGCACCATGCAGGGTTACGAGGAGAAGGATCTAGTTGGGGTTGTAGTTCACAAAACAGTGAAGATCCATGGCCAGCGTCACAAGGCTGTTGCAAAACTGATTAGGGCGTTGGATAATTAAATATAAAAGTAGAAGTACAATTCTTACATTGTACAAAGCCTTGGTTTGACTGCATCTAGAATATTGTGCCCAGTTTTGGTCCCCTTGCATGGTGGGAGATATAGAGATCCTGAAAAAGGTCTAGAAGAGGGCCACTAGCTTGAGACATAGGCTTATGGCATTGGGGCTTTTCACACTGGAAAAACACAAACTTCAAGGGCATATAATGGGATCTTTAAAATAATGACAGGATTAGATTATGTCTATGTGGATAGGTTATTGAAGCTAGATAGGTGGGGAGGACAAGGGGGCATCATGACATGAAAGCATAGAGTTAGATTAGGTGACAGGATGTACTTCTTGCATAGGGAATCATGTTACATTGACTGCAGATTATTTCAGGTCTCATATGTTAGGTTGTTCTCATGGTCAAGTCCCAACGGTAATGCCGTTGAATGTCAAGGGGAAGTGGTTAGACCCTCGCTTGTTAGAGACAGTCATTGCCTGGCACTTGTGTGGCATGAATGTTACTTGCCGCTTATCAGCCCAAGCCTGAATGTCATTCAGGCCTTGCTGCATGCGGGCATGGATTGCTTCATTATCTGAGGAGTTGCAAATGGCACTGAACACAATGCACTTCAGCGAACATCCCCATTTCTGACCTTATGATGGAATGAAGGTTATTGATGAAGCAGCTGAAGATGGTTAGGCCTAGAACACTGCCCTGAGCAACTCCTGCAGCACTGTCCTGGGGTTGTGATGATTGACCTCCAACCACCACGACCATCTTCCTTTGTGCTAGGTATGACTCCAGCCAATGGAGAGTTTCCAACCCGATTCCCATTGACTTTAGTTTTACTAGGGCTCCTTGATGCCACACTCGGTCAAATGCTGCCTTGATGTCTAGGGCAGTCACTCTCACCTCACCTCTGGAATTCAGCTCTTTTGTCCATGTTTGGACCAAGGCTGTGATGAGGTCTGGAGCCAAGTGTTCCTGGCGGAGGCCAAACTGAGCATCGGTGAGCAGGTTGTTGGTGAGTAAGTGCCGCTTGATAGCACTGTCGACGATACCTTCTATCAGTTTGCTGATGATTGAGAATAGACTGATGGGGCGGTAATTGGCTGGTTGGATTTGTCCTGCTTTTTGTGGACAGGACAGACCTGGGCAGTTTTCCACATTGTTGGGTAGATGCCAGTGTTGTAGCTCTACTGGAACAGCTTGGCTAGAGGCGCGGCTTGTTCTGGAGCACAAGCCTTCAGTACGACAGCCGGGATGTTGTCGGGGCCCATAGCCTTTGGTGTATCCAGTGTGCTCAGCTGTTTCTTGATATCACGTGGAATGAATCGAATTGGCTGAAGACCAGCTTCTGTGATGGTGGGAACCTCAGGAAGAGGCCGATATGAATCACCTGCTCGGCACTTCTGGCTGAAGATGATTGCAAATGCATCAGCCTTATCTTTTGCACTCACATGCTGGGCTCCACCATCAGTGAGGATGGGGATATTCATGGAGCCTCCTCCTCCCATTAGTCGTTTAATGGTCCACCACCATTCATGACTGGATGTGGCAGGACTGCAGAACTTTGATCTGATCCATTGATTGTGGGATTGCTTAGCTCTGTCTATAGCATGCTGCTTCCATTGTTTAGCATGCATGTCCCCATGTTGGCACCACATTTTTAGGTATGCCTGGTGCTGCTTCTGGCATGCTCTTCTGCACTCCTCATTGAACCAGGGTTGGTCCCCTGGCTTGATGGTAATGGTAGAGTGAGGGATATGCCGGGCCATGAGGTTACAGATTGTGGTGGAATACAATTCTGCTGTTGCTGATGGCCCACAGCGCCTCATGGATGCACAGTTTTGAGCTGCTAGATCTGATCTGAATCTATCCCATTTAGCACGGTGGTAGTGCCACACAACACGATGGAGGGTGTCCTCAGTGTGAAGGCGGGACTGTGCGGTGAATACTGCTACCAATACTGTTGTGGACAGATGCATCTGCGACAGGTAGGTTGGTGAGGACGAGGTCAAGTAGGTTTTTCCCTCGTGTTGGTTCTCACACTACCTGCCGTAGGCTCAGTCTGGCAGCTATGTCCTTCAGGACTCGGCCAGCCCGGTCAGTAGTGGTGCTACCAAGCCACTCTTGGTGATGGACATTGAAGTCCCCCAACCAGAGTACATTCTGTGCTCTTGTTACTCTCAGTGCATCTTCCAAGTGGTGTTCGACATGGAGGATTACTGATTCATCAGCTGAGGGAGGGTGGTAGGTGGTAATCAGCAGGAGGTTTGCTTGTTCATGCGTGACCTGAAACCATGAGATTTCTTGGGGTCCGGAGTCAATGTTGAGGACTCCCAGGGCTACTCCCTCCTGATTGTATACCACTATACCACCACCTCTGGTAGATCTGTCCTGCCGGTGGGACAGGACATACCCAGGGATGGTGATGGAGGATTTTGGGACATTGGCTGAAACGTATGATTCTGTGAGTATGACTATGTCAGGCTGTTGCTTGACTAGTCTGTGGGACAGCTCTCCCTATTTTGGCACAAGTCCCCAGATGTTGGTGAGGAGGACTTTGCAGGGTTGACTGGGCTGGGTGTGCCATTGCCTTGTCCGTATCCGGTGCTGAGGTCGATGCCAGGTGGTCCGTCCTGTTTTATTCTTACTTTTTTTTGTAATGGTTTTTTACTACTGAGTGGCTTGCTAGGCCATTTCAGAGGGCAGTTAAGAGTCAACCACATTGCTGTGGGTCTGGAGTCACACATAGGCCAGACCAGGTAAGGACGGCAGATTTCCTTCCCTAAAGGACATTAACGAACCAGATGGGTTGTTACGACAATCCGATAGTTTCATGGTCACCATTAATGATACTAACTTTTTATTCCAGATTTATTTAATTAACTTAATTTAAATTCCCCAGCTGCCATGGTGGAATTTGAACTCACGTCTCCAGATCATAACCATTATGCTATTGTTCCCGTTAACATGTCCTTGCTGCTCGGGGATCATGTCTGTTAAGCTGAGGCTGGAGATGAATCGCCATTGAATCAGCTGATTACTTGACAGCTTGAAGTGTGCTGTAAAAGTTCCCACCTCACAGCTGTTCACTATCTAAGCTCAGAAGTTGTTGCTTACTGCATTTGCAACACAGATTGAGCTTTATGGAAGTGTTTGGAGCAAACTCTCTATCCAGTGTCACCTCATTGGAACAACCTCTCTTACCATTGACAGAATGCTTCTGTCATCTCAACTTCACCTGCCATCTATTCCATCAACATGGGGGGCCCTTTATACTCTCTCACCTTGGTCCTCAGAATCCCACCAAGATCCCCCCCAACATGAGCAGCACCAACAACAACACCAACCTTCTCCGCAATCAACTGATGCTGCACAAGATAGAGGGCATCAGCACCCAACCACATTGCTGCCCGGGAGGCCAGGGATGGCCTCACCGTGGCCACATTTACTTCACTTGACACTGTACACCCTTGGCTGCCACATGATGCGCCAGGTTGGCAACACTCCACACCCACACCATAAAGTATCCCTACAATGCCCAAGCCATTCCTTTCACACTCATCACCATTGCAGGAGTTACTGTTAGGTCTTACCATTCACTGCAACTCAATAAGCCACTTCCAAAGGTGCACACAAATCTGTACAAGAACGCAAACTGCTGAAAATAAAGGTTTCAATGTTTGACACCACATTAACAGAAACTTTACATGAACATTGGATAAAACACCCAAGTGGCTACCCTTGTGTGATGTTAGTTGGTATGATTGCACTAGGATGAGGGTGAGTGTGAGGGGTGGCTAATGAGATGGGGAAGTGATATTGTAGATAGAGAGGAATGGGTGGAGGTGCAAGGTAAGTTGATGTGAGTAAGGATGTGCAGGAGTAGGGTAGGGAAGGCAGATTAATGGGGATGTGATGAGAGGCACAGCAGAATGGGGTTGAGTGTGGCTTTATACTAACGTTTAGTGATCTACTGAAATCATTGAAACGTTTGTGCCACTGCATCCACGTCCTCCTGACCACATCCCTGCTTGTGTTCTCCTGTACAATGTGCACCCAGCCTGTGTTGATCTTCTGGGGAGGTCTCTTCCGCCCATGGGAAAATAAGAGGACTTCCCTGCGTGCTGTGACTTCCTCCATAACCATATGGAGGGAGTCATAGAAGAGCCTGTGTGCTGCCCTGTGCCTTCGTGCAGTGCTTGTCAGTGTTTGCAGCACCTCAATTTTGTAGAACACTGACAGCACAAATGTCAAAATAAATTTGGACATGGTCTCTTTAAGGAAACCGGCTGATGGCGTGTCATCAAATGACGTCACCAGACCCACTTCCTCTAATTGGCCGGGAAACGTGCTGGGCGGGCGGAGCAAACCCCATCAATGGAAATTCATTTCACAGAGCAGGCTGAAACCAGCAGCAGAGTTGGGACCCGCCACTGATGTTGCCCGCCACGGACCCGCCGAGGTGAGCAAAATCCTGGCCAAAGTATTCAATTCCATCTGAACCATCAAAGGTTTAACCTGTTCAACAAGTTTCAGTCTTTGGGATATTTATAACTAAATAATACTTGAGCCCCCAACCTGATCTATTTGTACATGGAACAACATCATGATGGATGCGTTCCACTGTAAATAATTTTTAGTTACAGCCAGTTTCAGGAGCCTGGATAGTTTGTATACATCGAGGATAAAATATAATGGCATATCCTGATGTTTTATCGTGTCACTAATTTGAATATATATATTTAAAAAATGAAGATCAGAATTATCAAGTAATTTATTTGAACACATCAATAGTTTCTGCAAAAACACTGCAACTAATTCTTTTACCTCTATAACTTAAGGTGGTAGTGCTTTGAAAGGCAAACTTTGAACCCCAGAACTTTTAATAAATTATTAGGGATATTTTAATGTACTAAAAATAAAGAACTTGCATTCATATAGTGTCTGCTCAGGAAATGGTAACTACCTCACAGCCTATGAGTTACTTTTGAAGTGTAATCATTGTTGTTATGTAGGTAAACATGGTAGTTAATTTGCATACACCAAGATCCCACAATCGACAGATAAGCTAAATGATCTGTTTTGGTGAAGTTGGTCGAGGAACAAAATGTTGGCTAGGGTATCAGAAGATCTCCCCATTACTTTGAAAAAGTGTCGCATGATCTTTCACATCAACCTGAGCAGACAGATGGGGCCTGACGTAAGAAAACTACTAGGCACTTGGTCTAAGCGTTAAACAAAGCTTTAATCAACTGTTTTACAACATGGAGATCTAGTTGTGTCCTTCACTAGTTCCTGTAAAAGAATGTCCTGAGCAAGCTGGGCCCATGCCCGAGTATTTATACTCTCCCTGGACAGCGCCACCAGCAGGCTGCCCAGTATTATTTCATAAGTCATTTCCACATGAATGACAAGGTTCATGTCAGGGCCTGTGTTAAATGTCTCATCTGAAAGATAGCACATCTGACAATGATGTAATGATGTACTTTCTCAGTACTGCACTGATGTGTCAACTTAGATTGTTGTGTCAGCCTAGATTATTGGTACAAGTCCTGTGGTGGAGCTTAAACCCACGGCCTACTGATTCAGACACAATATCAGTGGGGCAGAATTTGGGGTTGGTATGATGGCGTACTCTGAGAGTACTCTCAGAGTACGCTGTCATATCGCCTTTGAAATTGACTGCAAGTTCGGGATTTAACTCCCGAACTTGCGATGTCAAATTCCGGCTTGACATATCATCAGCTGTGATGGTGAAATCCTCATTGCTGGTGCAGAACTGGGCTAATTGCCCACCAACTGCCCAGCAATTACATGGGAAAATTTTACGGCTGGTGCAAACAGGCGCAGGAGCCTGTTTGCATAGCATAAGGGGAGGAGGATATGGGTGAAGCATCAAAACTGCAGCTTGAGTGCTTGAAAAGGGATCCATGTTTATTTTACCATTTGCTTTGCTGAAGTGCATGTTTTACAGCACATCAGGGCAATGAAGTTCAGTGAATGGGTTTGATTGCATGTCACGATCAACTTCCTCAGAACTGCAAGATTTAAGTTAACTTAAGCAGGGCTGTCATTACAGTACATTTAATAGAAAAAAAATCACTGCATTTCCATATTGTGGGTGATGAGGTGCTGAGCTTAACCAGGGATAAATAGACCATGTTCTCTTGATTATTATGGACTACCACTGTTATCCCATGAGTCAGATAAATGGTGTAATGTGTGAATTAAAAATTTGATTGATGTCGGGCATCGGAGATTTCTGTTTCCTGATTGGCACACCACCTCATGTGATCCCAGGTATGCTTACGCACACGGTGTGCCCCTGGGATCCATGGACCACTACGCTGTGCACCACTCCGCAACAAAACAACGCAGGTTTTCGAAGGGGGTCTCGCACCAGTTAAGTGCATATTTCTTTCGGAGGTCAGCGGGGTACTCCTTAGCTATGCCGCTGACCGCAATTTCATGGCCAATGTCTTATTTCACTGTTTGGGTAATTTGACATCGCTTAATCATTTTCATTGAAGTCGATGAAAAAAAATAAGGTGAGGTGTAAAACGGGCTGCCGAATTGTTATCGCCTGTTTTCTGCCACCACCGAAGACCAGTTTGACCCCCTGAAAACTTGTTATAGCATGCCCTAGTCTTCATTGTGCATGTGCTGTATTCAAGGTGGACCTAGTTGGTTGGGTGTTGGACCCTTTGGCTGGGATTTTGCTCACCTCGGCGGGTCCGTGGCAGGTGATATCAGGGACGGGTCCCGACCCCACAGCTGGCTTCATCCCACTCTGTGAAATGAATTTCCCTTAATGGGACTAGGTAAGCCCGCCCAGTACATTTCCCGTCCAATTAAAGGAATCGCATCTGGTGACGTCATTTGATGACACGTCATCAGCCGATTTCCTTAAGGGGACCATGTTCAAATTCATTTTGACATTTGTGCTGTCAGTGTTCTACAGCATTGAGGTGCTGCAAACACTGACAATGACTGCACAGAGGCACAAGGCTGCACCCAGGCTCTCCCATGTCTCCTTCCATATGGTTATGGAGGGAGTCACAGCATGCAGGGAGGTTTTCTTCCCTTCCCATGGGTGGAAGAGACCTCCCCAGGAGATCAACACAGTCTGGTTGCACATTGCGGAGGAGGACACAAGCAGGGATGTGGGCAAGTGGGTGTGGGTGCAGTGGCGCAAATGTTTCAATGATCTCAGTAGATCTCGAAATGTTAGTACAAAGCCACACTCAACCTCATCTGCTGTACCTCTCATCACATCCCCATCACTCTCCCTTTCCTACCCTACTCCTGCACATCCTTACTCACACCAACTTACCTTGCACCTCCACCCATCCCTCTCTATCTATATTATCACAGCCCCATCTCATTAGCCACCCCTCACACTCACCCTCATCCTAGTGCAATCATACCAACTAACAACACACAAAGGTAGGCACTTGGGTGTTTTATGCAATGTTCATGTAAGGTTTCTGTTAACGTGGTGTCAAACATTGAAAAATTTATTTTCAACACTTTGCGTTCTTAGACAGACTTGTGTACACCTTTGGAAATAGCTTTGTGAGTTGCAGTGAATGGTGAGACATAACCGTGCCCCGCTCCCCCATGCCCCAACTGCCGCAAGGGTGATGAGTGTGAAAGGAATGGCTAGGGCATTGTAGGGATGCTTTATGGTGCTGGTTTGGCATGGTGCCAGCCTGGCGCATCATGTGTCAGCCAGGGTGTACAGCATCAAGTGAAGTAAATGTGGCCATGGTGAGGCCATCCCTGGCCTCCCGGGCAGCAATGTGATTGTGTGCTGTGCCCTCCGTCCTGTGCAGCATCAGTTGACTGCGGAGAAGGTTGGTGTTGTTGTTGGTGCTGTTGGTGTGCCTGGTGCTGCTGGTGTTGGGGTGATCATGGTGGGATTCTGAGGACCAAGGTGAGAGAGTATAAAGGGCACCCATGTTGATGGAATAGATGGCAGATGAAGTTGAGATGAATGGTGAAAGAAGTTCTTCCAATGAGGTGACACTGGATAGAGAGTTTGATCCAAACACTTGCAGCCTGCATAAAGCTCAATCTGTGTACCAAATACAGTAAGTAACAGCTTCTGAGCTTGAAAGTCAACAGCTGTGAGGTGGGAGATTTTATAGCACATTTCAAGCTGTCAAGCTGATTCAATGGCCATTCATCTTCCGCCTCAGCTTAACAGATGTGATCCCCGAGCAACGAGGACCCCGTGGGCGAGCACGTAAAGTCAAAAGGTAAGCTAAAATGTATTCTTAATGATGTCTAAATAAGGTCATAGTGAGCTTAAATGGGTCCACCCGCCGCTACGTGTTGGGTCTGTTCAGTGCTGACAGACCCGACATTGGGAAAGGTGTGTGGTGGCGGGTTTAGAGCGGGGTCCCGACCCACTGTGGAAAAAAAAACTTTCCCGTCACCGATCGCACCCACTGACCCCCCTCAAAATTCCGGCCTTTGTATCATTTTATAATGAATTTCAGCAAAATAGTTATCTAAATTACTTCCTTGCTTCTCACCTTACTGAACTGCGATTTTTTTTCAATTTGAACATTGTTACTTTTTATAGAAGTAATCACCATCTCATAACTTGATGTAAGATGATAATGTCTGTCTTTTTTAGCTAAATTACGATAATTCAAATATCAGCTTGGTTTTAACAAACTCGTTCAAAATTATGTCAATCCGCTGGCCAGGATTTTACACTTCTTCGCTGCCTAGCCCACAATTCATTTTAATAGATGAATAATTGCTGGCTGGGGAGGGCAAAAGTGGAAAATCCCAGCCAAATTGTTCCAATTTTGAGTCCATAAAGTTCATTTATAAGAGAAAAATGTGTCATAATGTTGTGTTAGGGTATTATGTTATCCAATGTATCTTCACAAACAAATGAATCTTTGCTTACATGTTTGTTCAATGTCACAGATGAAAAAGAAACACATAATCAAAGTATACTGATCCTTTTTCATATTTTAGCAGCTCAAAAGCACTGATGTTGATTTAGAAGCAGTTAATGGTACTTAATCAACTAAATAACTTTACTGGACTAATAAGTGTTGTTTATCCATTGACCTTTCAGCTTAAAAAAACAATGGGCTTGAATTTGCAGTCGGCGGCGTAGCTAAGGAGTACGCACCAAGGAAATCCGTGTGTGATCCTCCCTGCGAGAACTTCCTTTCAAACGTTGCAGAGTTCCATGCAGCATAGTCTACCACGGAGCCCAGGAGCACACCATTGTGCATATGTGTACATGGGGTCACGTGGGGCGGTGGTTCTTTTACTTCCTGACTCTTAGACCAATTGCCAACCAATACTCCCAAAGTGAAATTCTGGGTAAACACCACGCGAATACCGGGGACCTTTCTTTATACAGATACATATGACTCTGAAAAAATTCTATCATTCTCTCATAACAACAAAAGTTTATTACAAACCTCCTTTTAAGTATTGCAAAACTTTCATTGTGACAATTTTTGCTATTACAAACTTTTCATTCTAACAATCAGTGCAGACCACTCATCATAATAAACTCTTATTACAAGCTTTTTGTTATGTAAAAACTCATCGTCACAAACTATGCATTGTAAAAAAAATCAAACACTAAAAGGCTGCCATTATAATAAATTATGTAACTACAATCTTCTCCTGGTAACAATCTGTAATTGTAAATCTCTCATCAGAACCAGGTATGTTTATTCAAAATTCACAAATATCAGTTGTTACAAACTTCTTAAAACACATACTGGCAATATAAGTCTCTCATTACTTTACACTCTGATTATTAACTTCTTATGAAAAAAGGTTACAAACACTCGTTTAATGCTTTCTTCAGTGTGCTTACAAATGCTTCATTATGATAACCTCTTAAAACAAAGCTCCCATTGTAGCATTGTCTTGTTACAGATCTTTTTGTTATTACAATTTACTCTTCCAGTCCCCTTACGCTGTGCAGCAGGCATCCTGCGCCTGTTTGCAAAAGACTTAAAAATTTTCAGCGTAATTACCTTGCAGTAGGTGGGCAATTAGCCCAACTTTTCACCAGCATGTTGATTTGTATGAGAAGGTGAAAGATGCAGCGAAGCCTATGTGTAGTCTGACCTTGACAGATCGCAAGTTCGGGATTTAGCACGTGCGGAAATCCCAAACTTGTGGTCAGTTTCAAAGATGGTATGAAAGTGTACTCTGAGAGTATGCCGTCATATTGACCGCAAATTCAGGGCCAATAATATGATAGAATTCTTCATTAAGATGGAAAGTGAAGAAGTCCAATCCGAAACTAGGGTCCTAAATCTAAACAAAGTAAACTACGAAGGTATGAGGAGTGAGTTGGCTATGATAGATTGGGGAGCTTCATTAAAAGGCATGATGGTGGATAGGCAATGGCTAACATTTAAGGAATTGCAACAGTTATACATTCCTTTCTGGCGCAAAAACACAAAAGGAAAAGCGGCCCAACCATAGCTAACAAAAGAAATTAAGGATAGTATTAGATCCAAAGAGGAGTCATATAAAGTTGCCAGAAAAAGTAGCAAGCTTGAGGATTGGGAGCCGTTTAGAGTTCAGCAAAAAAGGACCAAGAGATTGATTAAGAGGGGAAAAATAAAGCATGAGAGTAAACTTGCAAGGAACATAAAAGTGGATTGTAAAAGCTTTTACAAGTATGTAAAAAGAAAAAGATTAGTGAAAACAAATGTAGGTCCCTTACTGTCAGAAACAGGAACATTTATAATGGATAATGGCAGAGTAATTAAACAAATACTTTGGTTCTGTCTTCACCAAAGAGGACACAAATAACGTCCCAGAAATGCTAGGGAACCAAGAGTCTAGTGAGAAGGAGGAATTAAAGGAAATTAGTATTAGTAAAAAAATAGTGCTGGAGAAATTATTGAGACTGAAAGCTGATAAATCCCCAGGGCCTGATAATCTGCATCCCAGAGTACTAAAAGAGGTAGCCATGGAAATAGTGGATGCATTGGTTGACATCTTCCAAAACTCTATAGATTATGGAACAGTTCCTACAGATTGGAGGGTGGCAATTGTAACCCCAGTATTTAAAAAAGGAGGGAGAGAGATAACAGGGAACTACAGACCGGTTAGCCTAACATCAGTAGTAGGGAAAATGCTAGAGTCTATTATGAAGGATGTGATAACAGGACACTTGGAAAATATCAACGGGATTAGACAAAGTCAACATGGATTTATGAAAGGGAAATCGTGTTTGACAAACCTACTGGAGTTTTTTGAGGATGTAACTGGTAGACTAGATAAAGGAGAACCAGTGGATGTGGTGTATTTGGATTTTCAGAAGGCCTTTGATAAAGTCCCACATAAGAGGTTAGTGTGCAAAATTAAAGCACATGGGATTGGGGATAATATATTGGCATGGATTGAAAATTGGTTAACAGACAGGAAACAGAGAGTAGGAATAAATGGGTCTTTTTTGGGGTGGCAGGCGGTGACTAGTGGGGTACCGCAGGGATCAGTGCTTGGGCCCCAGCTATTCACAATATATATCAATGATTTGGATGAGGGAACCAAATGTAATATCTCCAAGTTTGCTGATGACACGAAACGAGGTGGGATTGTGAGTTGTGAGGAGGATGCAAAGAGGCTTCAAGGCGATTTAGACAAGTTGAGTGAGTGGGCAAATACATGGCAGATGCAGTATAATGTGGATAAGTGTGAAGTTATCCACTTTGGTAGGAAAAACAGAAAGACAGAGTATTAGTTAAATGGTGATAGATTGGGAAATGTTGATGTACAAAGGGACCTGGGTGTCCTTGTACACCAGTCACTGAAAGCAAACATGCAGGTGCAGCAAGCAGTTAGGGAGGCAAATGATATGTTGGCCTTCATTGCAAGAGGATTTGAGTACAGGAGCAAGAATGTCTTACTATAGCTATACAGGGCCTTGGAGAGACCACACCTGGAGTACTGTGTGCAGTTTTGGTCTCCTTACCTAAGAAAGGATATACTTGCCATCGAAGAAGTGCAGCGAAGGTTCACCAGACTGATTCCTGGGATGTCAGGACTGTCGTATGAGGAGAGATTGGGTCGATTAGGCCTATATTCACTAGAGTTTAGAAGAATGAGAGGGGATCTCATTGAAACGTATACAATTCTGACAGGGCTAGACAGACTGGATGCAGGGAGGATGTTTCCCCTGGCTGGGGGGTCTAGAACAAGGGGTCACAGTCTCAGGATACGGGGTAGGACAGTTAGGACTGAGATGAGGACAAATTTCCTCACTCAAAGGGTGGTGAACCTATGGAATTCTCTACCACAGAAGGCTGTGGTGGCCAAGTCACTGAATATATTTAAGAAGGAGATAGATAGATTTCTAGACACAAAAGGCATCAAGGGGTATGGGGAGAGAGCGGGAATATGGTATTGAGATAAAGAATGAGCCATGATTATATTGAATGGCGGAGCAGGCTCGAAGGGCCGAGTGGCCTACTCCTGTTCCTATTTTTCTATGTTTCTATGTTTCTAATATCTATCCAGCTGAATGAAATATTAGTAATTGAAGGTTAGAAATAATTAGTGCACAGCTCAATTCTAATGCCTGTCAACTCGATATGTTTGAACAGTCTTGTTTCTTACATTTGAAACCTATAGGCACATTGATGCAGTGAAGTGCTAACTGTTTTCAAAATGTGACTGATACTATGTTAAGGTATTGAATATGATTACACAGTGAAAGTGATAATAGGGAGCTTGGAAATGGGTTTTACACATCTTAGTTAATGCTCTTGGTGGCCTAACAATGCCAAATGTCTTATGTAAAACAAATGAGCAAGGAATGTCGATTGCCATTCCTTTACTTATCATTCTACTGCGTTCACTCAGTTTATTTTATTCATTACTAGCTGGAGTGCCCGGCAGTGCCGAGGGTTTTTTGAGGGCATGTTGTTATGAAAAAAGTAGAAATAATTTTTAGATATATAAATGAGTTTGTCTGTCTGTCTGTCTGTGTGGGAAGGAGAGAGAGAGAGAGAGGGAAAGAGAGAGAGAGAGACTGGGGGGGAGAGAGGCCTGGGGATCGAGAGAGAGACTGGGGGGAGAAGAGAGAGATGGGGGGGAGAGAGAGACTGGGGGGGAGAGAGCGACTGGGGGGGAGAGAGAGAGAGAGAGACTGGGGGGGAGAGAGAGACTGGGGGGAAGAGAGAGAGAGAGAGACTGGGGGGAGAAGAGAGAGACTGGGGGAGAGAGAGAGAGAGAGAATGGGGGGGAGAGAGAGAGCGAGACTGTGGGTGAAGAAGGGCGGCCGCCATTTTGTGAGGTCGGCGGGAAGTTCCCTCACCCTCTCTCTCTCCCTCCCCCTCTCTCTCCTGCCCCCTCTCTCTCCCTGCCCCTATCTCTCCCCTCTCTTTCCCCCCGCCCCTCTCTCTCCTTGCCCCTCTCTCTCCCTGCCCCTCTCTCTCTCCCCCTCCCTCCCTGCTCTCTCTCCCTCCCTCTCTCTCCCTCCCTCCCCTCTCCCTCTTTCTCCCTCTCCTCTCCCTCCGACTCACCATGGTACCAGAATGGAGCATATCCGACACCGGGAGTCCGGGTGCCCATCGCTCCAAAGCGAGCCCGGGGTTCCTCATGGTTAACGCGGCGGGCCTTTGGACCCGGTTGGCCGGGCGGCAGTGGAACGCCTTTCGCTCCGGACTCCCATGTCCGATATCGGTCGGGGACGGCTCGTGTGAAAGCCCTGGTTTTCCCGGTCCCGCGCTCACGGCAAGAGAGAGAGGGGGAAGGAGAGAGAGAGAGAGAGGGAAGGAGAGAGAGAGAGAGGGAAGAAGAGAGGGAAGAGGAGAGAGAGAGAGAGGGGGGAAGGAGAGAGAGAGAGAGAGAAATGTTTTAAGCTTCAGGCCCGGCCGGTCTGTAATGGCCGCCACTCACCTCAGTAATGGCAGTTTGAAGGATTAGGCCCCGCCCACAAACACCATGAAACACCCCCCGTGATGCACCGATTGGTCAACCATCAGGTCACTGAACTGTAGGCTTGGTCAACCATCACGTCACTCAATGCTAATGAGCAGTAGGATTGGTCAACCGCTAATGAGCGGATTGTTTTCCGTTTTTTGAATGTTTTTTGTCTACTGTCTGAACAATTTTTGTCTGACCAAAAAGTAAAGACACCTAGTAGACTCCCCTAATCATAAGCTTTCTTTTGATACAACATATGTGTAGGTACACACTATACCCTTTGAGTGATGCCCGGACAGACAGACAGACAGACAGGCAGACAGAACTATCCTTTTATATATATAGATGTTCATCTTAATATTAGTGTTTAAACTTAAGTCATCTTCAATACTCAGAATTAAAATCTTAATTAAACAAAGTACAAAGACATGATAGGAACATTAGGACCAGGACCAGGACCAGGAGTAGGAGTTGGAGCGGTACGGTAACGTAGTGGTAATGTCACTGTACTAGTAAGCCTGGACTAATGATCCAGAGACATGAGTTCATATTCCCACCACGGCAGCTGGGGAATTTAAAATTCAGTTAATTAAATAAATCTGGAATTAAAAAAAATGCTGATATCAGTAATGGTAACCATGAAACTATCGGATTGTTGTAAAAACCCAGCTGGTTCACTAATGTCCTTACCTAGTCTGGCCTATATGTCTGCCCTCTGAAATGGCCTAACAAGCCACTCATTTGTAACAAACCGCTACGAAAAAGAATGAAACCAGACGGACCACCCGGCATCGACCTTGGCACTGGCTACAGACAAGGCAACGGCACACCCAGCCCAGTCAACTCTGCAAAGTCCTCCTCACCAACATCTGGGGACTTGTGCCAAAATTCTGCAACAGCCTGATAGAAGCATACCTTTCAGCCAATGCACGGCATATCCCTCACTCTACCATTACCATCAAGTGGGGGACCAACCCCAGTTCAATAAGCAGTGTAGGAGAGCGTGCCAAGAGCTGTACCATGCATACCTAAAAATGAGGTGCCAAACTGGGGAAGCTGCAACATAGGACTACATGCGAGCTAAAAAGCGGAAGCAGCATGCTATAGACAGGGCTAAGCGGTCCCACAATCACCGGATCAGATCAAAGCTCTGCAGTCCTGCCACATCCAGTTATGAATGGTGGTGGACCATTAAACAATCAACAGGAGGCACAGGCTCCATGAATATCTCCATCCTCAATGATGGATGAGCCCAGCACGTGAGTGCAAAAGACAAGGCTGAAGCGTTCGCAACCATCTTCAGCCAGAAGTGCCGAGTGGAAGATTCATATCGGCCTCCTCCTGAGGTCCCCACCATCACAGAAGCCAGTCTTCAACCAATTCAATTCACTCCACGTGATATCAAAAAATGGCTCAGCGCACTGGATACAGAAAAGGCTATGGGCCCCGACAACATCCCGGCTATCATGCTGAAGACTTGTGCTCCAGAACTAGCCACATTTCTAGCCAAGCAGTTCCAATACAGCTACAACACTGGCATCTATCCGACAATGTGGAAAACTGCCCAAGTATGTCCTGTTCACAAAAAGCAGGACAAATCCAATCCGGATAATTACTGCCCCATCAGTCTACTCTCAATCATCAGCAAAGTGATGGAAGGTGTCATCGACAGTGCTATCAAGCTGCACTTACTCACCAATAACCTGCTCACTGATGCCCAGTTTGGGTTCCGCCAAGACCACTCGGCTCCCGACCTCATTACAGCCTTGGTCCAAACATGGATAAAGGAGCTGAATTCCAGAGGTGAGGTGAGAGTGACTGCCCTTGACATCAAGGCAGCATTTGACCGAGTGTGGCATGAATGAGCCCTAATAAAACTGAAGTCAATGGGAATCGGGGGGAAAACTCTGCACTGGCTGGGGTCATACCTAGCATAAAGGAAGATAGTTGTGGTGATTGAAGGTCAATCATCACAGCCCCAGGACATTGCTGCAGGAGTTCCTCAGGGCAGTGTCCTAGGCCCAACCATCTTCGGGTGCTTCATAAGGTCAGAAATGCGGATGTTCGCTGATGACTGCACAGTGTTCAGTGCCAGTCACAACTCCTCAGATAATGAAGCAGTCTATGCTCACATGCAACAAGACCTGCACGACGTTCAGGCTTGGGCTGATAAGTGGCAGGTAACATTCACACCACAGAAGTGCCAGGCAATGATTATCTCCAACAAGCGAGAGTCTAACCACCTCCCCTTGACATTCAATGGCATTACCATCACCGAATCCCCCACCATCAACACCCTGGGGGTCACCATTGACCAGAAACTTAACTGGACCAGCCACATAAATACTGTGGCAACAAAAGCAGGTCAGAGGTTAGGTATTCTGCGGCGAGTGTCTCACCTCCTGACTCCCCAAAGCCTTTCTACCATCTACAAGGCACAAGTAAGGAGTGTGATGGAATACTCTCTACTTGCCTGGATGAGTGCAGCTGCAACAACACTCAAGAAGCTCGACACCATCCAGGACAAAGCAGCCCACTTGATTTGCACCCCATCCACCACCTTAAACATTCACTCCCTCCACCACCGGTGTAGCGTGGCTGCAGTGTGTACCATCTACAAGATGCACTGCAGCAACTCGCCAAGGCTTCTTCGGCAGCACCTCCCAAACCCGCGACCTCTTCCACCTAGAAGGACAAGGGCAGCAGGCGCATGGAAACACCACCACCTCCAAGTTCCTCTCCAAATCACACACCATCCTGATTTAGAAGTATATCGCCAATCCTTCATCATCGCTGGGTCAAAATCCTGGAACTCCCTCCCTAACAGCACTGTGGGAGTACCTTCACCACACGGACTGCAGCTGTTCAAGATGTCGGCTCAGCACCACCTTCTCAAGGGCAATTACAGATGGGCAATAAATGCTGGCTTTGCCAGCGACGTTCACATCCCATAAACTAATTTAAAAAATCCCAAAAAACCAGCTCCTCGGGCCTGCTCCTTTATTCAATTAAATCCTGGCTGATCTGTACCTCAACCCCATTTACTTGTCTTTGCTGCATATACTTCCAAAACCTTACCTAACAAAAGTCTATTGATCTCCATCCTGAAAGCTCCAATTGCCCCAGCATCCACAGCCTTTTGGGGTGAAAGTTCCAAATTTCTATTACCCTTTGTGTGAAATAGTGCTTCCTGATTTAGCTCCTGAATGGCCTAGCTCGAGTTTTAATATGTCCTCTTGTTCTTGATTCCCACACCAGAAGAAATAGTTTCTCCATATTTACCCTATCAAATCCTTTTAATATTTTAAACACCTCGATCAGACCATTCCTCAATCTCCTATACTCAGGGAATACAAGCCATGTTTATGCAGCCTGTCCTCATAATTTAACACTCTAAGCCTCAGTATCATTCTGGTGAATCTGCGCTGCATCTCCCTCCAAGGCCAGTATATCCTTCCTGAGGTTTGGTGCCCAAAACCGAACACAGTGCTCCAGATGGGGTCTGACCAAGGCTCTGTACAACTGAAGCATAACGTCCTCCCCTTTATATTTCAGACCCCTTGAGATAAACATTAGCCTTTTTGATTGCTATTTGTACCTGTCTACTGGCTTTTAATGATTTGTTTATTGGACCCCCAAAGCCCTTTGCTCCTCTACAGTTCCTAGTGACTCACCATTTAAAAAATACTCCAATTTATCTTTCTTAGGTCAAAAATTGAACTCCATTTGCCATGGTTTTGCCCACTCACTCAGTCTGTCTATGTCACTTTGCAACTTCTTGCTTCCATCTCCACTACTTACTGTCCCTCCTAACTTAATGTCATCTGCAGATGTGGAAATACAACTCTCTATTCCTTCATCCATTATTAATGACCAGTAATTTGTGGTCAGCAGCGCTGTGACTGATCGCCGCTGACCTCGAAGAATGCAACCCACAGAAATCTTGTGATCCCTGCGGCAAAAGCTTTAGGTTTCTCAATGTGTAATTGACTGTAGCACTGTCAATAGGGGATTCCTAGTACGATGCAGTGGTGCCATCATCAAGCTGTCTAAGCAGCCAATCACATTGAAGAATTCTCACTGACAGCAAACCAGGAAATGAAAAACACTGATTATCTGAACTTTTTAAATGTTACAGAGAGCGAAATAAAGATTGGGACAAACACATGGGGTTAAGGTAAAAGCTGAAATATGATGAACAAACTTAAAAAATATATTTTTTAAAATTTTTTTTTAACTATAGTAATTTTTACCATAATGGAGGAATTTGACATTCCACAAATATAAAATTCGTTTTTCAGGGCCAAAATGGTTGTTTAGCAGTTAATACGCTGTTACAACCCCAGTTACACATATTCCAACAGGGCTTAACATTTAATGGAGTGTTTCACAGCGATATTAGTATGGGAAAGCTCAAGTTTTCATCAGTTCCACTTATTTCACAGATTGGTGACTATGGGGGGTGGGGGGTGGGGGTGTGTCCACAGCTCAGACTGTGTTGAGCAATAAATGACTGACTGCAACTTCAGGATTTCTGCATTTAGATGCGCATGTGCTAATTTCTGAAGTGACGATCAATTTCAGAGGGGTAATGACGGCAAACATTGACATTTGCTGTCATCATCTACCGCAAAATCCAGGTCCATTCATAAATATGGTGAAAAGGCATCGGTCAATATGAATTTTCCATGAAGTGCAACTAAAACATTAATAAAAATAATTTACATATTTATTGACCACTAACATTAATTATATAGTAGAAAAGTGGAAGAATTTAAATAAATGGAGAAAGTCATACTTTCATTTTAGCACAATGTTATGTTGCGCAACTGTGCAACCCATGTGCCATGTATTTTGAAGAATCGCCAATTACACAAGATATATTTTAATTACAGGAAAATAAAGATATTGTAGTGAACATAGGAATGCTTCTGTACATTCCCTTTCCCCAATCATTCCTTGTACACCATTGACATTAGCAGTACAGCACTGATCCCAATCAGCAGCAACTGATCCTGTAGATGCATCAGAACTAAAGCTGTTAACCTGTAACTAACAGCAAGTTCCACCTTGCGTGACAAAAAGGGTAGAGCGTATTTCTGGACTTAAAATGCTCCATTGAACTCTTTAAGAATTAATCTATTGAAGATTCAAGGATGTTGTATGATGAAGGCCATATAGTTTGAAAGATTATTGATTAGGTTTATAAACAGATGAAAAATGGTCTGAAGAATTGCGCCTCCTGTTTTAATCAACTCTTTTCTCATATTCCAGCATGAACTCTATCGAACATTATTTATTAACATTAGAATACAAAGGTCCTTCTGGCAATTCTCACTTTTACCACAAATAAATATCCCAGTCAATCAGATTGCTCCTTTTTAAGAAATCTTGCTACTATATATGGTAACATTTAAAAATCTTGTCAAACGGTTAATGAAAACATTTTTCATCTGCTTATAAACCAATCAATAATTTTGCAAAATGTACCATGACTGTTTTTTGTCTGCAGGTGTAAATCAGTTCTAATTGGTTTATACTGCTGCAACTATCACATGAATCTGAAGTCCTAATGGGGTTCATTGTTTTTGGTCTAATCGCATTTGCATAATTATTCACAAAGAAAATTGTGTGCAAGTCAAATTTAAAGGGATGGATGCAATTAAAGGAGGAATGTCACCAAAAGACAGACCAAAATTTAGAAAGCCTCTAGAGAGCATTAAAAACCATCTCAGACCATCAGCAACTTTTGCCAAGGCTGAAGGGTCAGGGGATTAAAAAAGTAACAGGCCAGAATAAAGGGAAAGGGACTCCTAGGCGTAGGCATGAAGTAGGTTTGCCAGGAGCCACAAATATGGTAGGTGGCACCAGGGGTGTGGCTAAACAGGCAATGCTTAGCTGTCTCCTGATCACCTTGGCATGCCTTCTTTCATACAGTACCATGTTAAACATGGCATGTTGTGATTAGGATGCTTCGACAGAACCTTCCTGTGTAAGGGTTAGTCAGGTATTCACATGTCATTGTGATGCCAGCAGACATCTACTGGCGCAGCTGTCTTTGGGAAGAGGAGCCACCACCAACAACATCTGTCAAAGCGAGGCATGCTGCCTCTCTTGCTCTGGGATGTTCTGCCGGCAGGAGGGCACAAAGCATCTTTCAGGCAGCCTTACCACAACTCCATCTGTACTTCCGCTAGGAGGATCCCCAGTGTTAAGCCCTCTGATGCCAATAAATGGAGCTTGGGAAAAAAAATGAACAGAAATTGGAACAAAGGCTCAGGAAAGTGGCAGCTGAAAAAAAAAAGACAGGAACTGCCTTCAAAAAGCTAAATTCAATTACCGTTAAAATCTGTGGGCCTTTTAAAGGCACTCCCATCTGTAGATTTGCCAAAAGCCTGCTTCCGAACAAGTTTCCATGGATGTTCTAGGGACCTGGCATCCAGCAACTGCATGGGTAAAGAAATTGGCGCGATACCCTTCTCTGCCCCCTTTTACACATGCAAAGGATACTCCCATGTACTACAGACAGAAACTTCAGACGTCTGTTCCAGGCCGGACCTGAACACTTAGCAACAATGTTCCCTCCAATATTTTTTTTGTACTGAGCACGCCACAAACTCCTTTGAGCGTGAACTTTTCAGCCGTGAGCAAATTGTACAACAACAACAACGTTTACAACAGCAATAAAAGCAACAGCAAACAATTAAAAGCATATCAGAACATAAGAACATAAGAAATAGGAGCAGGAGTAGGCCATACGGCCCTCCAGCCTGCACCACCATTTAATAAGATCATGGCTGATCATTGACCTCAACTCCACTTTCCCGCCTGATCTCCATATCCCTTGATTCCCCTAGAGTCCAAAAATCTATCTATCTCAGCCTTGAATTTACTCAAAGACTCAGCATTCACAGCCCTTTGGGGCAGAGAATTCCAAAGATCCATCTGAATGCAAGTAGCATTCGTAACAAAATGGATGAGTTGACAGCACAAATAACTACATATGGGTATGATCTTGTGGCCATTACAGAAACATGGCTGCAGGGTGACCATGACTGGGAATTAAACATACGAGGGTATTTAACAATCAGGAAGGACAGGCAGGAAGGAAGGGGAGGTGGGGTGGCTATGTTAATAAAGGAAGGAATCACTGCAATACAGAGAAATGATATTGGGTCAAAGGATCAGGATAATGAAACAGTTTGGGTGGAGATAAGGAATAATAAAGGGAAAAAACACTAGTGGGCATAGTCTATAGGCCTCCTAACAGTTGCAACTCTGTTGGACGGAGTATTAATCAGGAAATAGTTGGGGCTTGTAATAAGGGAACAGCTATAATTATGAGGGATTTGAACTTTCATATTAACTGGACAAATCAAATTGGGCAGGGCAGCCTTGAGGAAGAGTTCATTGAGTGTATTAGGGATGGGTTTCTTGAGCAGTATGTAACTGAACCGACCAGGGGGCAGGCAATCTTAGATCTGATCCTGTGTAATGAGACAGGATTAATAAAAAATGTCCTAGTAAAGGATCCCCTTGGAACGAGTGACCATAACATGCTTGAATTCCATCTTCAATTAGAGGGTGAGAAGGTTGGATCTCAAACAAACGTACTGAGCTTGAATAAAGGAGACTATGAAGGTATGAGAGCGGAATTGATTAGAGTGGACTGGGAAAATAGATTAAAGGGTAAGACGGTACATGATCAGTGGTGTACATTCAAGGAGTTATTTTACAACTTTCAAAAAATATGTATTCCACTGAAGAAAAAAGGGTGTAAGAGAAAAGACAGCCATCCGTGGCTAAGTAAAGTAATAAAGGATAGTATCCAACTAAAAACAAGGGCATATAAGGTAGCCAAATCTAGTGCGAGGATAGAAGATTGGGAAGTCTTTAAAAGAGAGCAAAAAATAACTAAAAGATTGATTAAGAAAGGGAAGATAGATTATGAAAGTAAATTAGCAAAAAATATAAAAACAGATAGCAAGAGTTTCTATAGTTATATAAAAAGAAAAAGGGTGGCTAAAGTAAATGTTGGTCCCTGAGAGGATGAGACCGGGAAATTAATGGTGGGAAACATGGAGATGGCAAAAACACTGAACAAATATTTTGTATCAGTCTTTACAGTAGAGGACACTAAGAATATCCCAACACTGGGCAAACAGGGGGCTCTGGGGGGGAGGAGCTAAATAAAATTGAAATCACTAAGGAAGTGGTACTCGGTAAAATAATGGGACTTAAGGCGGATAAATCCCCTGGACCTGATGGCTTACATCCTAGGGTCTTGAGGGAAGTGGCGGTAGGGATTGTGGATGCATTGGTAATAATTTTCCAAAACTCCCTGGACTCAGCAAAGGCCCCGGCAGATTGGAAAACTGCTAATGTAACACCCTTATTTAAAAAGGGTAATAGACAGAAGGTTGGAAACTATAGACCAGTTAGCCTAACATCTGTGGTTGGTAAAATTTTAGAGTCGATTATCAAGGAGACATTAGCGGGACATTTGGATAAACATAATTTAATAGGACAAAGTCAGCATGGTTTTATGAGGGGGAAGTCATGTTTGACAAATTTGCTTGAGTTCTTTGAGGACGTAACATACAGGGTGGATAAAGGGGAACCAGTGGACGTAGTGTATTTAGACTTCCAAAAGGCATTTGACAAGGTGCCACACAAAAGATTATTGCTCAAGGTAAAAAATCATGGGATTGGGGGTAATATTCTGGCATGGGTGGAGGATTGGCTATCTAACAGAAAGCAGAGAGTTGGGATAAATGGTTCATTCTCGGACTGGCAATCAGTAACTAGTGGTGTTCCGCAGGGGTCAGTGCTGGGTCCCCAACTCTTTACAATCTATATTAACGATTTGAAGGAAGGGACTGAGTGTAACATATCAAAGTTTGCAGATGATACAAAGATGGGAGGGAAAGTAGTGAGTGAGGAGGACATAAAAATCCTGCAAAGGGACATAGACAGGCTAAGTAAGTGGGCAGAGATTTGGCAGTTGGAATATAATACTGGCAAGTGTGAGGCTATGCACTTTGGCAGGAAAAATCATAGAGCGAGTTATTATCTTAATGGCAAGAAACTGGAAAGTACTGCAGTACAAAGGGATCTGGGGGTCCTGGTGCACGAAACACAAAAAGCTAGTATGCAGGTGCAGCAGGTGATCAAGAAGGCCAATGGAATGTTGGCTTTTATTGCTAGGGGGATGGAATATAAAAACAGGGAGGTATTGCTGCAGTTGTACAAGGTATTGGTGAGACCACACCTGGAATACTGCATACAGTTTTGGTGTCCATATGTAAGAAAAGACATAGTTGCTCTCGAGGCAGTACAAAGAAGGTTCACTCGGTTAATCCCGGGGATGAGGGGGTTGACATATGAGGAGAGGTTGAGTAGATTGGGACTCTACTCATTGGAGTTCAGAAGAATGAGAGGCGATCTTATTGAAACATATAAGATTGTGAAGGGGCTTGATCGGGTGGATGCGGTGAGGATGTTCCCAATGATGGGTGAAACTAGAACTAGGGGGCATAATCTTAGAATGAGGGGCTGCTCTTTCAAAACTGAGATGAGGAGAAACTTCTTCACTCAGAGGGTGGTAGGTCTGTGGAATTTGCTGCCCCAGAGAGCTGTGGAAGCTACATCATTAAATAAATTTAAAACAGAAATAGACAGTTTCCTAGAAGTAAGGGGAATTAGGGGTTACGGGGAGCGGGCAGGAAATCGGACATGAGGCTAGGTTCGGATCGGTCATGGCCCTGTGGGTGGCAGAGCGGGCCCAGGGGCCGTGTAGCCTGGTCCTGCTCCTACTTCTTGTGTTCTAATTCTGTGTTAGATTTCAGGAGATGGTTCTATTCACAGGGATTAGTGGAGACCTCGGGAACAGGCTGCCAGCTAGGAGTCCTTCAAGAGTAAATTGGGCCTGTTCCTGGCTGGGGTGGAGATCACCTCTTACAGAAGGTAAGTACTGCAGGAAATACAGGGACAGAGTGATCTCCTGGACGAGTTTCGATCACCTAGATGGGTCGGAGAGGAATTTCCCAGATTTTTTCTCCCAAATTGGCACATTGGGTTTTTTATCTGGTTTTTCGCCTCTCCTGGGAGATCACATGGGTTCGGGTGGGATGGAGAGTGAAAGTAGATTTGAGGCTAGGATCAGATCAGCCATGATCTTATTGAATGGCGGAGCAGGCTCGAGGGGCCGATTGGCCTACTCCTGCTCCTATCTCTTATGTTCTTATGTATTCACAACCCTCTGAGTGAAGAAATTCCTCCTCATCTCAGTCTTAAATGGCCTACCACTTATCCTGAGACTATGCCACCTAGTTCTAGACACTCCAGCCAAGGGAAACAACCTCTCAGCATCTACCCTGTCAATCCCCTTCAGAATCTTATACACCAGAAGTTTTCAACATATTAGCCCAATCCTCTTCAGAATCTTAGACATATTGCCACCCCACCGTCTCAAATCATGAGACAATCAGACAAAATTCTATACAAGTTCAACATAACTTCTCTGCTTTTGAATTCTATTCCTCTAGAAATGAACCCCAATGCTTTATTTTATGGCTTTTTTAACCTGCGTTGCTACTTTTAATGATTTGTGAATCTATAACCCTAGATCCCTTTGCACCTCTACCCCATTTAGAATCTTACTTTCCAAGGAGTAGGTCGCCTCCTTATTCCTCCTTCCAAAATGCACCACCTAACACTTACCTATATTGAAATTCACTTAACATTTACATGCCCATTCTGCAAGTTTGTTTATGGTAGAATTAATTAAAAGCTTTTAGTTTGTCATGTACAAATTCTATTAAAAAAAATTATTTGTCAGAAATGACTGGGATATAAAAGAACTGTATAATAATGCATTAAAACTTCAGAAATGTCACTCAGTTACATGGTTATGCTTCGATAAACAATCCAAAAGCCCAAGGTGAGCTGAAAGAGGCATATCTATTCGTGCAGTTTGTATTAATTTTAAAGTTTTCAACGTATTAGCCCACCCCTCATGTCACTATAGCAATGGCTGCACAAGCAGCAGGAGCAGCGGCTTTCCTATGGCGTTGACATGCTGTACATCCACATAAATAATTAGAGTATTAATCACAATGCAACCAGTCAACCAACAAATATAAAGTGCTGTAGTTCTTTAATTCACAGTATTAAAAAGAATTGAACAAAAATGGATATCCATATTTCCAACTTCAATCACGTTAATAAACGTTGTCTTCCTGAACCAGCACACCCCCCATGTAACATGTCAGAAATGCAGCACTTATTCACAAGTGCAGAAAAACACATACACAATTTGCGTCACTGAATTAAAAACAAAAAGCAGGAAAAGCATGATTTAAAACATAGAAACATAGAAGATAGGAGCAGGAGCAGGCCATTTGGCCCTTCGAGCCTGCTCCGCCATTCAATGAGATCATGGCTGATCATCCAAATTCAGTACCCTGTCCCTGCCTTCTCCCCATATCTCTTGATCCCTTTAGCCTTAAGAAATATATCCAACTCTTTCTTGAATATATTTAATGAACTGGCCTCCACCGCCCTCTGTGACACAGAATTCCACAGGTTCACCACTCTCTGGGTGAAGAAATTCCTACTCATTTCAGTCCTAAATGGCTTACCCCTGATCCTTAGACTATGACCCCTGGTTCTGGACTCCCCAGTCATCAAAAACATCCTTCCTGCATCTAGTCTGTCCAGGCCTGACAGAATTTTATAAGTTTCGATGAGATCCCCTCTCAATCTTCTAAACTCCAGTGAGTATAAGCCCAATCAACACAATCTCTCCTCATACGTCATTCCTGCCATCCCAGGTATCAGCCTGGTGAATCTTCGCTGCACTCCTTCCATGGCAAGAACGTCCTTCCTCAGGCAAGGCGACCAAAACTGCACACAATACTCAAGGTGTGGTCTCACCAAGGCCCTGTACAACTGTAGCAAGACATCCTTGTTCCTGCACTCGAACCCTCTTGCTAAGAAGGCCAACATACCATTTGCCTTCTTAACCGCCTGCTGCACCTGCATGCTTACCTTCAGCGACTTGTGCACAAGAACACCCAGGTCTCTTTGCACTTCCCCTTCTCCCAATCTATTGCCATTCAAATAATAATCTGCCTTCCTGTTTTTGCCACCAAAGTGGATAACCTCACATTTATCCACATTATAGTGCATTTGCCATGTTTCTGCCCAATCACCCAACCTGTCCAAATCGTACTGGAGTTTCACGACATCCTCCTCACAGCTTACCCTCCCACCCAGCTTTGTGTCGTCTGCAAATTTGGAGATATTACATCCAATTCCCTTGTCCAGATCATTAATATATATATTGTGAACAGCTGGGGTCCTAGGACCGATCCTTGCGGTACCCCACTAGTCACTGCCTGCCACTCAGAAAACGACCCGTTTTTTCCAACTCTTTGCTTTCTGTCCGCCAACCAGTTCTCTATCCAAGTCAATACCTTGCCCCCAATCCCATGTGCCTTAATTTTGCACGCTAATCTCTTATGTGGAACCTTATCAAAAGCCTTCTGAAAGTCCAAATACACCACATCCACTGGTTCTCCCTTACCTATTTTACCAGTTACATCCTCAAAAAATTCCAGTAGATTAGTCAAGCATGATTTACCTTTTGTAAAACCATGTTGACTTTGTCCGATCCTGTCACTGCTTTCCAAGTGCTCTGCTATTACATCTTTTATAATGAACTCCAGCATTTTCCCCACTACCGATGTCAGGCTTATCAGTCTATAATTCCCCGCTTTTTCTCTACCACCTTTTTTGAATAGTGGGGTAACATTAGCTCCCCTCCAATCCATGGGTACTGTTCCAGAGTCTATCGAGTTCTGGAAGATGACCAGCAATGCATCTGCTATTTCTAGGGCCACTTCCTTAAGTACCCTGGGATGTAGGTTATCAGGCCCTGGGGATTTATCGGCCTTCAGTCCCATCAATTTTCCTAACACCATTTCCCTACAAATACTGATTTCTTTCAGTTGCACCCTTTCATCAGACCCTATGTTCCCCGGCATCTCGGGGAGGTTATTTGTGTCCTCCTTTGTGACGACAGAACCAAAGTATGTATTTAGTTGGTGTAGTGTATGTGCTTTAAGTCAGAACTACTTTTTACAGCTCCTGTATACTGTAGTACCGGCAGTTACCACACCGGTATATAAGCTGTGCGCATGCCTCTGTACCCCAGTCTAGAGATTAACCTCCTCCAGTAAAGACCTGTTATTTGTTTATGTACAGCATCCATGTAATTATTTGTCCACTGAACCACGGATCTAACAGTGGCGACGAGTGTTGATGCGAATCTACCTGCAAGATAAAAAAAAAAAATAGTAGAGTCCAGGAACACGGGCGTCAACCGCGAGCAACCGCCCAGCAGTCAGGCAGAGATCCAACTTTGCTGGGGAGGATGTGGAGAGCCGGGCTTGGTTCCCCAGCCACAACGAGCAGTAAGAGACCGACGACAGGTCCAGAGCAGACCCTTCCCGAGCAGCAGCGGCTGGAGCCGACCGACGGCAGAGAGAGAGAGCCGGGCAGCGTCAACGGGATAAGAAAGAGGGTGAAGAGAGCAGGGCGCAGCCAGGGGTTGATCACCAAGCGGCGTCGAGGAAAAATACTGCAAACCGGAGAGAGAGAGGGTAAGAAACAGCCGGGTTCTAGACTGAGCGGCGTCGACAAATATCAAGAGAAGAACGCGCAGAGCACAGCCAGGGATCACGGGCTGATCAGGGTCCACGGGACAAAGCAAGGGGAGATGCCATTGAGCCACGGAGAAGCAGGGAGAGCGCGGGAGACGCCATTGAGCCACGGAGAAGCAGGGAGAGCGCAGGAGACGCCATTGAGCCGCGGAGAAGAAGGAAGAGCGCGGGAGACGCCATTTTGCGAAGCCGCAGCGGAGAAGACGGGCGAGCGCGGGAAGGAAGGAAAGCGCGGGAGACACCATTTTGTGCCAGCGGAGAAGAAGGGGAAGCGCGGGAGGCGCCATTGGTGATAGTTAACGCACAACCAAGGATGCCGAAGAGTGGCAGTATCTCTACGTTCGACAATGAAGTCGAAGATTGGGCGACATATGCGGAACTTATTGAGGTGTACTGCAGGGCGAATGAAGTGCCAGATGCTAATAAAGCACTGGTTCTGTTAAATTCCATGGGTGCAAAAACTTATGGGTTACTGCGAAATTTAATAACCCCAGAGAAGCCGGTACACAAGAATTTTGAAAGCATAGTAGAAATCCTACAGGATCACTTAAACCCCACACCGCTGCTGATAGCAGAACGATTTAAGTTCCATAAAAGGAACCAACACAAAGACAAAAGCAATGCTGAGTACCTAACGGAACTGCGCAAGCTATCGAAATAGTGCCAGTTTGGAGCAGGACTAGTAGACGCATTAAGGGACAAGTTTGTATGTGGGCTACAAAGTGAAGGAACCCAGAAACGGCTTCTATCAGAAAAGGACCTTACGCTGGACAAAGCTTTCAGTATGGCAGTATCACACGAAGCAGCCGCAAGGGGCGCTGCAGAGATACAACGGAGACCGCAAGAATATGGCACCAACGAAATGACCTATGGAACAGGGAAGTGCTATCGCTGCGGCAGAACAACACATGACCAGAAAGACTGTTGGTTCAAGGACCAAGTGTGCAGACAGTGTGGGAAAGCAGGACACATAGCAAGAGTCTGCAGGTCTGGGAAGAAAACCAACAGTAAGAAATCTCCACAGGAGAAGTACAAAAAGGTACACCAGGTGATGGACAGTGGTTCAGACGAACAGAAAAGTGACACAGACTCCGGAAGCAAGGAGCTGGGTTGTCTGAAACTACATAATGTAACCGAAATGGAGGATCACCAGACTACCTGGGTTACACTCAAGATAGACGGAGTCCAAGTGGAAATGGAATTGGACACAGGGTCAGCTCTAACGGTCATAAATCAAAGAGACTACAAGCAGCTATTTTCACACATACCCTTGAAAGCTACAGAGATTGTCTTGAAGACATATATGGGGCAAAAAGTCTACCCCAAAGGAAAAATAAGGGTGAAAGTGACATATAAAGGTCAGGAAATACCTAAAATAGATATATATGTATTGCCAAATGGAGGACCACCACTGCTAGGACGTGAATGGATCCGGAAGATACATTTAGATTGGCATTCCATACAGTCACTGAAGGTGGAGGCCAAAAAGGATGATGGCGTCACACCTGGGCGATTGTCAAAAATGCTAACTGATGCAAAAGTAGTGTTCCAGGAGGGATTAGGAACACTAAAAGGAATAACAGCAACAATTAAAATAGAGGAAAATGCAAGTCCAAAGTTTCTGAAGGCCAGACCAGTGCCTTATGCGATCAGACCAGCAGTTGAAGCAGAGCTGGAAGGGTTGGAACGTTCAGGAGTACTGTCCAAAGTGGACTGGAGCGACCCATCATTCCTGTAATGAAGAGGTCGTTGAGTAATACGCCTGGGGAACCAAAGAAGGTCCGCATCTGTGGGGATTTTAAGGTGACAGTGAACCCAGTCCTTCACATGGTGCAATATCCACTTCCACGAATTGAGGATATTTTCGCCTCGCTATCTGGTGGTAAACGCTTCACCAAAATTGATCTAGCCCAGGCGTACTTGCAAATGGAGGTAGAAGAAGCTTTGAAGCATTACCTTACGATCAACACCCATAAAGGCCTCTATCAATACAACCGGCTGGTGTTTGGAGTAGCCTCAGCTCCGGCTATCTGGCAAAGGGCGATGGATCAGGTCCTGCAAGGGATTCCAGGGACCCAGTGTTATTTGGACGACATCTTGGTCACGGGCAAAAATGACGGTGATCACCTCGCTAACTTGGAGAAGGTGTTCGCCAGATTAAAGGAATATGGGCTACGAGCTAATCGCCACAAGTGCGAGTTTTTCCAGAAACAGATCTCGTATTGCGGCCACGTCATCGATGAAGAGGGGTTACATAAGTCCCCTAACAAGATAGAGGCTGTAGTCAAGGCTCCAGCACCGGAAAATGTGTCACAACTGAGGTCGTTCCTCGGGCTGGTAAACTATTACCATAAGTTCTTACCAAATTTGTCTACGGTATTACACCCGCTGAACACCCTACTGCAAACAGGGGTACCATGGAAGTGGGATGACGAACGTAGATGAGCTTTCCAGAAGTGTAAAGAATTGATCACATCAAAAGAGGTGTTGGCCCATTTCAACCCAGCACTACCAATTCGTTTGGCATGTGATGCATCACCCTACGGCATTGGAGCGGTGCTGTCGCACAAATTCCCAGACGAGTTGGAGAGGCCAGTAGCCTTTGTGTCTCAGTCACTAACCTCAGCCGAGCGCAACTATGCCCAGATTGACAGGGAGGCCCTCAGCCTAGTATGGGGAGTAAAAAAATTCAACCACTATCTGCATGGCCAGAAGTTCACCTTGCTGACTGACCACCAACCACTTGTCTCCATCTTTAATCCTAAGAAGGGCGTGCCAGTAATGACTGCACAGCGGTTACAAAGATGGTCGCTGTTTCTAGGGGCGAATCAATATGAAATAGAATATAAAGGCACGAGACAGCATGGGAATGCTGATGGGCTATCGCGCCTGCCACTGCCTACTGTGGAGGAAGCACCAGCAGTGGACCCTGTCGAGATATTTTATTCGTCGATAATTGAACGATTGCCAGTAACAAACGCGGATATAGAGAAGGAGACCCGCAATGATCCGACGCTGTCACGGGTATATGAATTGACGGTGAGGGGATGGCCAGCACATGGCGACTCACTGTTGCCAGCATTCTGATCCAGAAGAGAACAGCTGTCAGTATGCCAGGGGACAGTGATGTGTGGATCCAGAGTGGTGATTCCACCCAAGTTAAGGGAGAGAGTGCTAAATGAGCTACATGAAGGTCATCTGGGGGGAGTGAAAATGAAAAGCCTAGCTAGGGCTTATGTGTGGTGGCCGGGAATCGATCAACAATTCGAAGACCTAACTAAGAGCTGCTTAGGATGCCAGAAGGTCCAAAATGCACCACCACATGCCCCTCTACACCCATGGGAGTGGCCCTCCTCTCCATGGCAACGGGTGCACATTGATTTCACTGGTCCATTCATGGACTCAAATGTTCTTAATAGCAGTGGATGCTCATTCAAAGTGGCCTGAGGTGATAAAGATGTCTTCAACCACTACAGAGAAAATGATTGCAGTCCTACGGACCATATTTGCCAGAAACGGTTTGCCAGAGCAGATCTGCTCTGATAATGGACCACAGTTTGTGTCCGATGAGTTCCAAAAATTCATGAAAAGGAATGGGGTAAGGCATTACACATCCGCCCCGTATCATCCAGCCACCAATGGATTGGCTGAGAGGTTCATACAAACCTTTAATAAGGTGATAAAGGCCATGTGCGATGAGGAAATTCCACTACAGCATAAGATGGACAATTTCTTATTAGCCTACCGAAACGCGACACATGCAGTTACCAACCAGGCCCCGGCCATGATGTTCTTTAACCGAAGGTTGAGATCTCGTCTGGACTTGCTCAGACCAAATGTGCAAAGAAATGTTGAGGACAAACAATTCCAGCACATCAACGAGAAGCCGACAAGCAGCTTCAATGTAGGGCAACCAGTCGTGGCCTGGGACTATCGAACAGAGAAGTGGCAACCCGGAACGATGTGTACAAGGCAGGGGCCATTCATGTACACAGTGGATGTCAGGGAGAACATTGTGAGATGCCACGTCGATCAGATCTTAGCATCACAGGAATGCGTCAACCCCATGTCTCGAGTACCTGGGGATGAACCCAACATACCGGTAGCATCTACTTCAGACCCAGTAGCAGTGGAACCCGATGAACTAACCGATGAAAAGGGGTCAGAATCGCCTCTGCACCAAGAACAAGAACCTCCGGAAAGGCGCTATCCCGAAAGGGTCAGGAAGCCGCCCCAAAGACTGAATCTATAAATGGACTTTTGTTATTGAATGTACATGTAAAAATGTAATTGTTATTTAAATATTAAGGGGGTATTATTAATCTAAAAAGGGAGGAATTGTAGTGTATGTGCTTTAAGTCAGAACTACTTTTTACAGCTCCTGTATACTGTAGTACCGGCAGTGACCACACCGATATATAAGCTGTGCGCATGCCTCTGTACCCCAGTCTAGAGATTACCCTCCTCCAGTAAAGACCTGTTATTTGTTTATGTACAGCACCCGTGTAATTATTTATCCACTGACCCACGGATCTAACAGTTGGTCGGCTATTTCTTTGTTTCCCATTATAAATTCCCCTGATTCTGACTGCAAGGGACCTACGCTTGACTTCACCAATCTTTTTCTCTTCAAATATCTATAAAAGCTTTTACAGTCAGTTTTTATGTTCCCTGCGAGCTTACTCTCATATTCTATTTTCCCTTTCTTAATTAATCCCTTTGTCCTCCTTTGTTGAATCCTAAACTGTTCCCAATCCTCAGCATTATTGCTTTTTCTGGCCAATTTATATGTCCTCTCCTTAGATCTTATGCTATCCCTAATTTCCCTGGTTAGCCACGGTTGAGTCACCTTTTTTGTTTTATTTTTATGCCAAACTGGGATGAACAAATTCTGTAGCTCATCCATTCGGTCTTTGAATGTTTGCCATTGCCAATCCACCATCAACCCTTTGAGTGCCATTCCCCAATCAATCCTACCCATCTCGCTCCTCAGACTATCGTAGTTTCCTTTATTTAAATTGAGGACCCTAGTCTCTGTCTCAATTACTTCATTCTCCATCTTAATGAAGAATTTGATTATATCATGATTTCTCTGACCCAAGGGGCCTCATACAACAAGATTGCTAATTAATCCTTTCTCGTTACATAATACCCAGTCTAAGATGGCCTGATCTCTGGTTGGTTCCTCGACATATTGGTCCAGGAAACCATCCCGTAAACACTCCAGGAATTCCTCCTCCACAGTATTGTTACTAATTTGGTTGGCCCTATCTATATGTAGATTAAAGTCACCCTTGATGACTGCTGTGCCCTTATTGCACGCTTCTTTAATTTCCCTTTTAATGCCATCCCCAACCTCCGCCTTACTGTTTGGAGGTCTATGTACCACTCCCACTAATGTTTCTTTCCCCTTAGTATTTCTCAATTCTACCCATACAGATTCCACATCATCAGAGCTAATATCCTTCATTACAATTGTATTAATCCCTTCTTTAACCAGTAATGCTACCCCACCTCCCTTTCCTTTTTGCCTATCTTTCCTGAATATCGAATACCCCTGGATGTTGAGTTCCCAGTCTTGGCCATCCTTGAGCCATGTTTCCGTAATCCCAACCAAATCATATTCGTTTACCTTTATTTGCACAGCCAATTCATCCACCTTATTACAAATGCTCCTCGCATTAAGACACAAAGCCTTCAGGCTTGTCTTTTTAACGCTCTTAGATCTATTAGAATTATTATTTACTGTGGCCACGTTTGATTTAAACCGTTGATTTCTCTGACTGCCACTTTTGTTTTTCTCCTTCCTGTCTTTTTCTTTTATCCCTGTTTCCCTTCCCAACCCCCTGCCATTTTAGTTTAAACCCCCCCGAACAGTGCTAGCAAACCTCCCCGCAAAGATATTTGTCCCGTTCTGGTTCAGGTGCAACCCGTCTAACTTGTACAAGTCCCACCTTCCCCAGAAGCAGGCCCAGTGATCCAGGAAACTAAAGCCCTCCCTCCTGCACCAACTCTTTAGCCACGCATTCATCTGTTCTATCCTCCTATTCCTATACTCACTAGCACGTGGCACCGGGAGTAATCCAGAGATTACAACCTTTGAAGTCCTGCTCTTTAATCTGCTACCTAGGTCCCTAAATTCTTGCTGCAGGACCTCATCCCTCTTCCTACCCATGTCATTGGTCCCAATGTGAACCACGACCTCTGACTGTTCACCCTCCCCATTCAGAATGCCCTACAGCCGTTCAGTGACATCCTTGACCCTGGCACCAGGGAGGCAACAAACCATCCTGGAGTCACGTCTACGGCCACAGAAATTCCTATCTGTTCCCCTTATGATAGAATCCCCTACCACTATTGCTCTCCCACTCTTTTTCCTCCCTTCCTGAGCAGCAGAAGCACCCCTGGTGCCAGGAAGTTGGCTGCTGCTGCCTTCCTCTGGTAAGTCATCCCCCTCAACAGTATCCAAATCGGTATACCTGTCTGAGAGGGGGATGGCCACAGGGGTCCCCTGCACTACCTGCCTGCCTCTACTGCTCTGCCTGATGGTCACCCATTTCCCTTCTGCCTGTGCCGCCCTTACCTGCGGTGTGACCAACTCACTAAACATGTTATCCACGACCCTCTCAACATCGTGAATGCTCCAAAGCCCATCCATCCGCAGCTCCAGCACCGCAATGCAGTCTGCTAGTAGCTGCAGCTGGATGCATTTCTGGCACACATGGTCGTCAGGGACACAGGCAGCGTCCCTGAATTCCCACATAGAGCAAGAGGAGCATAACACGGGGCTGGGCTGTCCTGACATGACTTACCCTTTAATTAATTTAAATTAATTCACTACCACCAATTAAAGATAAAATCTAGAGCGCTTGTATGGTTTACCAACAGTTCCCGCTACACCAGAAAGACCTTAGCAACTATAAACCACAGAGTTAATGTTTAAAAAATAGAGAAATACTCACCACCAATCACTTACCTGCTCCCTGGTGATGTCACACTCTGATTACTTTTTACCTCTCTCCCCGCTGCTGAGAAATAAACATTCATCTTTCTTCCTGGACAGGAGGACCAATCAGACTGACTTGGAAATGTTTACTAATATGTTAACGTAAAGATGTTAATTTACGAATTTTGCTTCTAATGCTTTTCTCGCAAACATTCTCCACAATATTAATCCTTGCTGTTATCATGAAAAGTGTTGAATTATTTTAGGTACTTCCCAATTAAGTAGTGGGAAACAAACTTCATTGTACTCCCAATTTTTAATCTCGTATTTCAATCATTTATACCAAATCAAAATTGTACATTATCGGTTTAATCGAAGTAATTTATATGTTTTTCTCAATAAACAAATAGTAGTTTCTTCTAAAGTAGCTTCCTGAAATTTTTATACATCATTACATAATTCTTGTTTCTATTAACACTCCACTAAACGTTTAAGAGGAAATCTATATTTACATTATTCCTGGAATTTGTTAGGGCTATAGAATGACAGACAAAATAATATGGTTTGTGTTTTTCCCCTTTTTTGGTTCTCTTCTGTAGGGGGGCATCTTTTCTGTGGTTTACGGTAATTTACCTTCCTTTACCTGGTTTACGGTAATTCACCTGGTCAGGCAGCCTTTTGCTACTACACTCTGACCAATCCCAAACAGCGGTTTCGAATCACTAAACCCCCTCTTCCAGTTCTGACTGGAGGACTTATAATTAATTATATATATTAAAATGGACAACTGGTCTGGATGTGAGAAAGTCAAACTTTATTAAACTAAAGAAAACTACACCACACGATTTTAGTAATCATTGTACAATTGCTTAAATGGGGGAAGACAGATGGCAAAATGAGGGATAAATGGCTATAATGTTAATTAAACAATCTTAGCAATTTCCCTTAAATTACCACCCCCCCTTTAACTCCTTACTAGATTGCCTTGCTGAGGAGTCAGAAACCTGCTCACCTGTGGTCCAAGGAAATAAGAGAGAGAGATAGCTTCTCAGGAGCTATCTTTATATCCTGCGAGCTCCTGCTGTTTGGCGCTGAAAGGGTCTGTGTGCAAAATTCGCACCGAAAAGGTTCAAATACACAAAAGAAAGGCCATGATTGGCTGACTCAAATGGGCTTGGAGTGGTTTGTCCTGCCCACATCCGGAGTTTCTGGGCTAACAAAAGGGAGTAATGGGTGATTCAAAAACCCATTCATTCCCAACTGTTCTCTTTCAAAAGTCCTTTTCCGGAGTTTCGGTGTGTCTCATTGTGTGTGAAGGGTACTGAATGAAGTTGGATTGCTAGGCAAAAAGAAGCCCATTGTCCTGCGGTCACCATAACTGCAACCTAAGTGGATAATCCCTTATGTCAATAAACAAACGTCGATTGCTTCTGCAGAGAAGGGAAACTCCCTTTGATTGGCAGGTCTTTCTCACAGACATACTACAAGCTGTACAAGCTGCTTCCTTTTTGTACTTGGCCATGCTTTTCTGATGGCCAAGTTTAAACCCCTTTGCAATTTACCAAACTCCAGGGAACAATTTTATTAATAAAATGTACTGTCTTAAAGTTTGCGAATTTTTCCACGAAGTTCCTCGATTCCAGTGTTGTCCATCTCAACGCAACCTTTTGCGGTTCTGGGCACGTTTTAAAACATTGTCCAACCCAGAGACAATTTCCACGATGTAGATTAATATCTCAAGTAGCTTCGGGGTTGAGGGGATTTTGCGAACCCCTACACTTCCTAAACTTCTTTATGATATATTTTAAAAAGTCAATAAATAGTAATATGTAACTCCTACACTATTTACAGTAGAAGAAGAGGATAGTATGTCGGAAATCCCAAGGAAACTAATATTGAATCGGGGACAGGGACTCAATAAAATTAACGCAAGTAAAATAACAGTAATGAAGAATATAATGGCACTAAAGAGTGACAAATCCCCAGGACCAGGTGGTTTCCATCCCACAGTTTTAAAGGAAGTAGGTGAGCACATTGCAGATGCCCTAACTATAATCTTCCAAAGTTCTCGCAAATTAGGAATTGTTCCTTTAGATTGGAAAATTGCGTATGTCACTCTGCTATTTAAGAATGGCGAGAGAGGGAACCAGGGAATTATAGATCAGTTAGCCTAACATCTGTTGTCGGGAAATTGTTAAAGTCTATAATTAAGTATAGGGTGACTGAGCACCTCTAAAATTTTCAGCTGATCAGTGAGAGCCAGCATGGATTTGTAAAGGGTAGGTCATGCTTGACAAACCTGATTGAACTTTTTGAAGAGGTGACTAAAGTAGTGGACAAGGGAATATCTATGGATGTTGCAGAAGGCATTTGATAAAGTCCCACATAAGAGACTGTTAATTAAGGTAGAAGCCCACAGAATTGAGGGCAAATTATTGACCTGGTTAGGAAATTGGCTGAGCGGCAGGAGACAGAGAGTAGGGATAATGGGTAGGTACTCAAATTGGCAGGATGTGACTAGTGGTGTCCTGCAGGGATCTGTGTTGCAGCCTCAACTATTCACATTATTTATTGACGACTTAGATGATGGCATAGAAAGTCATATATCCAAATTTGCCGATGACACAAAGATAGGCAGCATTAGAGTCATAGTCATAGAGTCATAGAGTAATACAGCACGGATAGAGGCCCTTCGGCCCATCGTGTCCGCGCCGGCCATCAAGCCCTGTCTAATCTAATCCCATATTCCAGCATTTGGCCCGTAGCCTTGTATGCTATGGCATTTCAAGTGCACATCCAAATGCTTCTTAAATGTTGTGAGGGTTTCTGCCTCCACAACCCTTTCAGGCAGTGAGTTCCAGACTCCAACCACCCTCTGGGTGAAAAAGTTCTTTCTCAAATCCCCTCTAAACCTCCCGCCCTTTACCTTGAATCTATGCCCCCTAGTTATTGACCCCTCTACTAAGGGAAAAAGCTCCTCAGCATCCATCCTATCTATGCCCCTCATAATTTTGTACACCTCAATCATGTCCCCCCTCAGCCTCCTCTGCTCCAAGGAAAACAAACCCAATCTGCCCAGTCTCTCTTCATAGCTGAAGCGCTCCAGCCCTGGTAACATCCTGGTGAACCTCCTCTGCACCCTCTCTAACGTGATCACATCCTTCCTGTAGTGTGGCGACCAGAACTGCACACAGTATTCCAGCTGTGGCCTAACCAGTGTTTTATACAGCTCCATCATAACCTCCTTGCTCTTATATTCAATGCCTCGGCTAATGAAGGCAAGTATCCCATATGCCTTTTTTACCACCTTATCCACCTGTTCCGCCGCCTTCAGGGATCTGTGTACTTGCACACCCAGATCCCTCTGACCCTCCGTCTTGCCTAGGGTCTTTCCATTCATTGTGTATTCCTTTGCCTTGTTAGTCCCCCCAAAGTGCATCACCTCGCACTTTTCCGGGTTAAATTCCATTTGCCACTGTTCCGCCCATCTGACCAACCCATCTATATCGTCCTGCAGACTGAGGCTACCCTCCTCGCTATTTACCACCCTACCAATTTTTGTATCATCCGCGAACTTACTGATCATACCCTTTACATTCATATCCAAGTCATTAATGTAGACCACAAACAGCAAGGGAACCAGCACCGATCCCTGTGGTACCCCACTGGCCACAGGCTTCCAGTCACAAAAACAACCTTCGACCATCACCCTCTGCCTTCTGCCACTAAGCCAGTTTTGTATCCAATGTGCCAAGGCACCCTGGATTCCATGGGCTCTTACCTTCTTGACCAGTCTCCTGTGCAGGACTTTATCGAAGGCCTTACTGAAATCCATGTATACCACATCCACTGCGTTACCCTCATCCACACACCTAGTCACCCCCTCAAAAAATTCAATCAAATTAGTCAGACATGATCTTCCCTTGACAAAGCCATGTTGACTATCCCTGATTAATCCTTGCCTCTCCAAGTGGAGACAAATTTTGTCCCTCAGGAATTTTTCCAATAAGTTTCCTACCACTGATGTTAGGCTCACTGGCCTGTAGTTGCCCGGTTTTTCCCTACTACCCTTCTTGAATAATGGTACTACATTAGCGGTTCTCCAGTCCTCTGGCACATCCCCTGTGGCCAGAGAGGTCCTGAATATATGTGTTAGGGCCCCCGCAATCTCCTCCTTTGCCTCACACAGCAGCCTGGGATACATTTCATCCGGGCCTGGGGATTTATCCATTTTTAGGCCAGCTAAAACCGCCAATACCTCCTCCCTCTCGATGTTAATATGTTCGAGCATATCACAGTCCCCCCGCCCTATTTCTATGTCTACATCGTCCTTCTCCATAGTGAAAACAGATGCAAAAAATTCATTTAGAACCCCTCCTACATCTTCCGGCTCCTCACACAGATTGCCACTTTTATCCCTAATGGGCCCTATTTTTTCCCTAGTTATCCTCTTACCCTTAATATACTTATAAAACATCTTCGGATTTTCCTTTATTTTGCTTGCCAGTGTTATTTCATGGCCCCTCCTTGATCTCCTAATTTCTTTTTTAAGTATCCCCCTGCACTTTTTGTACTCCTCTAGGGCTTCCTCCGTCTTTAGCCTTTTGTATCTACCAAAAGCCCTCCTTTTTTTCCTAATCCATTCTCGTATATCCCCTGACATCCAAGGTTCCCTGTGGTTTTTGGAACCACCCTTGACCTTTACGGGAACATGTTGCCATTGTATGATCTCAATCTCCCTTCTGAAAGCCTCCCATTGCTCCGATGCGGATTTTCCTACAAGTAGCTGATCCCAGTCCATTTTGGCCAGATCCTGCCTTATCCTATTAAAATCGGCCTTCCCCCAATTTAGAACCTTTATTTCCGGCCCATCCCTGTCCTTTTCCATGACCACCTTAAATCTTACCATATTATGGTCAGTATCACCAAAGTGCTCACCTACTAGCACTTTTTCCACTTGGCCGGCCACATTCCCTAGAATTAGGTCCAGTACCGCCCCCTCTCTTGTAGGACTTTCTACATGCTGGCTCAAAAAGCTCTCCTGGATGCACTTTAAGAATTCTACACCCTCTGAGCCTTTCACACTCTGACTATCCCAGTTAATATTGGGGAAGTTGAAATCCCCCATTATTATTACCCTATTATTTGCACATTTCTCTGAGATTTGCCTACATATCTGTTCCTCTATCTCCCCCTGACTGTTTGGAGGCCTATAGTACACTCCCAGCAAAGTGCTTGCCCCCTTTTTGTTTTTAAGCTCCACCCATATGGCCTCATTAGAGGACCCTGCTAATATATCATCCCTCCTTACTGCAGTAATTGACTCCTTAATTACTATTGCGACACCCCCTCCTCTTATACCTCCCCCTCTGTCTCGCCTGAAGATTCTGTACCCCGGAATATTGAGCTGCCAGTCTTGCCCTTCCCTCAACCATGTCTCCGTGATAGCAACAATATCATACTCCCATGTGTTTATCAACACCTTCAGTTCATCCACCTTATTTGCAAGACTCCTTGCATTAAAATAGATGCCATCCAGCCTTGCCCTTATATATTTGCCCTGTCTACCAAGCTGACTTGTTTTTTTCTCTATAATTGGCAGCACATCCCCCCCTATTTCAGCTCCCCTCTGTATCCCATCCCCCTGCCAAGTTAGTTTAAACCCCCCCCAACAGTGCTAGCAAACCTCCCCGCAAGGATATTTGTCCCGCTCTGGTTCAGGTGCAACCCGTCCGACTTGTACAAGTCCCACCTTTCCCAGAAGCAGGCCCAGTGATCCAGGAAAGTAAAACCCTCCCCCCTACACCAACTCTTTAGCCACGCATTCATCTGCTCTATCCTCCCATTCCTATACTTACTAGCACGTGGCACTGGGAGTAATCCAGAGATTACAACCTTTGAGGCCCTGCTCTTTAATCTGTTACCTAGCTCCCTAAATTCTTGATGCAGGACCTCATCCCTCTTTTTACCTATGTCGTTGGTACCAATGTGGACCACGACCACTGGCTGTTCACCCTCCCCCTCCAGAATGCCCTGCAGCCGCTCAGTGACATCCTTGACCCTGGCACCAGGGAGGCAACAAACCATCCTGGATTCACGTCTACGGCCACAGAAACGCCTATCTGTTCCCCTTACTATAGAATCCCCTACCACTATTACTCTCCCACTCTTTTCCCCCCTTCCTGGGCAGCAGGAGCACCCCCAGTGCCAGGAAGTTGGCTGCTGCTGCCTTCCCCTGGTGAGTCATCCCCCTCAACAGTATCCAAAGCGGTATACTTGTTTGAAAGGGGGATGTCCGCAGGGGTTCCCTGCACTACCTGCCTGCCTTTGTTGCTCCGCCTGATGGTCACCCCCTGTGCTGCCCTACCCTGAGGCGTGAACAACTCGCTAAACGTGCTATCCACGAGCCTCTCAGCATCGCGCATGCTCCAAAATTCATCCACCCGCAGCTCGAGCGCCGCAATGCGGTCTGCAAGTAGCTGCAGCTGGATGCATTTCCCGCACACATGGTCGTCAGGGACACTGGCAGCGTCCCTGATTTCCCACATGGAGCAAGAGGAGCAGAACATGGGTCTGAGCTCTCCTGCCATGACTTACTCCTTTAATTAATTAAAACATTTATTCAATACCCCAGTTACAGGTATACTCTAGGGCGCTTTATTTACCAACTGTCCCCACTACACCAGAGACCCTAGAAATTTAACACCACAGAAGTCAAGCTTGTATTGAAAAGAGAGAAATACTCACCAACCAATCACTTACCTGCTCCCTGGTGACGTCACACACTGATTACTTTTTACCTCTCTCCTCTGCTGTTGATTTGGTGTGCCGCGCAACTGCCGCCGGTTTTTAAGCCGGGCTCCTCCTCCGCTGCTGCTCTCCCCCGAACTGGTCGGGCCTCTGCCTTCGCGCCGATTTTTAAGCCGGGCTCCTCCTCCGCTGCTGCTCTCCCCCGAACTGGTCGGGCCTCTGCCTTCGCGCCGGTTTTTAAGCCGGGCTCCTCCTCCGCTGCTGCTCTCCCCCGAACTGGTCGGGCCTCTGCCTTCGCGCCGGTTTTTAAGCCGGGCTCCTCCTCCGCTGCTGCTCTCCCCCGAACTGGTCGGGCCTCTGCCTTCGCGCCGGTTTTTAAGCCGGGCTCCTCCTCCGCTGCTGCTCTCCCCCGAACTGGTCAGGCCTCTGCCTTCGCGCCGGTTTTTAAGCCGGGCTCCTCCTCCGCTGCTGCTCTCCCCCGAACTGGTCGGGCCTCTGCCTTCGCGCCGGTTTTTAAGCCGGGCTCCTCCTCCGCTGCTGCTCTCCCCCGAACTGGTCGGGCCTCTGCCTTCGCGCCGGTTTTTAAGCCGGGCTCCTCCTCCACTGCTGCTCTCCCCCGAACATTGTAGGCAGTGTAGATGAAAGCATAAAATTACAAAGGGATATTGATAGATTAAGTGAATGGGCAAAGCTGTGGCAAATGGATTTCAATGTAAGCAAATGTGAGGCCATCCACTTTGGACCTAAAAAGGGTAGAACTTTCTAAATGGTGAAAAGCTAAAAACAGTGGAGGTCCAAAGAGACTTAGGGATCCATAGAAACATAGAAAAATAGGAGCAGGAGTAGGCCATTCAGCTCTTCGAGTCTGCTCCGCCATTCAATATGATCGTGGCTGATCCTCTATTTCAATACCATATTCCTGCTCTCTCCCCATACCCCTTGATGCCTTTTGTGTCTAGAAATCTATCTATCTCCTTCTTAAATATATTCAGTGACTTGGCCTCCACAGCCTTCTGTGGTAGAAAATTCCACAGGTTCACCACCCTCTGAGTGAAGAAATTTCTCCTCATCTCAGTCCTAAGTGTCCTACCCCGTATCCTGAGACTGTGACCCCTCGTTCTGGACCCCCAGCCAGGGGGAACATCCTCCCTGCATCCAGTCTGTCTAGCCCTTTCAGAATTTTATACGTTTCAATGAGATCCCCTCTCGTTCTTCTAAACTCCAGTGAATACAGGCCTAGTCAACCCAATCTCTCCTCATACAACAGTCCTGCCATCCCAGGAATCAGTCTGGTGAACGTTCGCTGCACTCCCTCTATGGCAAGTATATCCTTTCTTAGGTAAGGAGACCAAAACTGCACACAGGTGTGGTCTCACCAAGGCCCTGTACAACTGTAGTAAGACATCCTTACTCCTGTACTCAAATCCTCTTGCAATGAAGGCCAACATACCATTTGCCTTCCTAACTGCTTGCTGTACCTGCATGTTTGCTTTCAATGGCTGGTGTACAAGGACACCAGGTCCCTTTGTACATCAGCATTTCCCAATCTATCACCATTTAAATAATACTCTGTAGCGGTTCGTGTAGATTGCCACTAAATAAGAGAGTTTGAGATCGACGAATTATAAATAAGTTGTTTATTTACCAGAACAGGATAATTACAGCAGGTAAGATAGCAGGTAAGATGGCTGACTGTAGGAGCACGGTGGTGTAGGTCTTGTCCCAGCGGGAACTCCACGAGGACTAACTAGAAGCTTCCCAGCTCAACTGCCAGCAGGTTCCGAGCTCAACTGCCAGCAGGTTCCGAGCTCTATTGTTGGAAGGTTCCGAGCTCTGACGTCATGACGTCAGAGTACAGGAGAGAAGCCTGAGTATAGTAACAGACACATACAGTAAGGTAAGTTAAAGGGAATTATGTATCTCAATGTAAGGGACAACCGGTGGTACCGCCACATAGGCCCCCCCCAGAATTCGCTTTAACGAAAGTCCAAGGATGAGATGGTCTGACGAGCTGGTGGTCTCGGCGGTCGTGCTGTCTCGGCTTAGTAGACGAGGTATAAAAATACTGCTCGTAAGCGGATCCTTACGCACGTCATGGCGAATAAAACGTATCCGTCAGGTGAAGGACCATAGAGACGTGCGAAACAGCAGGCCTTATCAGAGTGACGGGCAGATTGGGCAGACGCGGGCGATGTCTCCGTTGACTGGTGAGCGAAACCTTCAGGAGGCTGGAACGCACGGAACAGTGCGTGCCATAATGCTACGACATTAACAGAATGGAGGGTGAAAAGTTGCTGTGTTGCTCTGTGATCAGAGCAACTTCCACGTGTTGATCGCGGCCGCAGGATGCCCGTTGGACCCGTCCTCGATGTGTGCAGCTTCAGTAGACGTTTGCATTTGTTAAAGGGAAAACTGGAGAAAGGGCGGCAACGGTCCAGGTTGTTGTTGCTTTCGGGAGGGGTAAACTCTGCCTGGAGGGTGGCAACACTTGTAGTTGTTGTAGATTTAGGAGAAAACAGCCGTGAGGGCGGCAACGCTTTTCGTTCGCGCTGAAATGTGTAGCAGGTAACACAACCAGCAGGCTGACGGGCTGGTGCGTCGTCGGCGGGGAACGAGTCTTCGTGTTTCATGAGGGCAGGGTCCTCGTGGTTCGCGAGGGATGGATCCTCGTGGTTCGCGAGGGATGGGTCCTCGTGGTTCGCGAGGGATGGGTCCTCATGGTTCGCGGGGGTGAGTCCTCGTGGTATCCCCGCAGGGCACGCTCCGATTTTGTGGGCCCGAACATGCTGTACCCTGCGCTTGGAGAGATGTACACTTGCTGTTGCTTTGGACGTAGAGGCGGACGATCCGTGTGACGGTAGGAAAAACGAGTACGGGGACCGTAAGCAAGTGCGTGGTCGGGGCCGCATCGATGTTCTCGTCGAACGGGGCTTCTACCTTTATAAAGCACAAGGGAGACTGTGGCTCCCTGGATTGCGGTAGCGACAGCAAAACGGCTGGTGCTTCCATGGCGTGCTTCTTTTGTGAAAATTGTTCACAAGAAAAAAACGGGGTCCGGTTGAGTTTTGTCCGTGTCAAACGGGATCTGCTCCAGGCTGCGCTTACCTTGCGAATACGTTCGCAAAGACGGGATCGCCTTTGGAGGAATCAGTGTTAGGCGGTTGCTGTTCCGTGGTTGTTCGTCAGTTGTGCGTCGGTCGTCTTGTGGGAAGACGAGGTTCAGGCGCGCGTTGCTACCGTGAAAATCATTCACGGATACGGGTTCACCAATTGTAGTGTTGGAATTGATGAGCTCCCGTACTCACGTCGTTGGGTCACCAATGTAGCGGTTCGTGTAGATCGCCACTAAATAAGAGAGTTTGAGATCGACGAACTATAAATAAGTTGTTTATTTACCAGAACAGGATAATTACAGCAGGTAAGATAGCAGGTAAGATGGCTGACTGTAGGAGCACCGTGGTGTAGGTCTTGTCCCAGCGGGAACTCCACGAGGACTAACTAGAAGCTTCCCAGCTCAACTGCCAGCAGGTTCCGAGCTCAACTGCCAGCAGGTTCCGAGCTCTATTGTTGGAAGGTTCCGAGCTCTGACGTCATGACGTCAGAGTACAGGAGAGAAGCCTGAGTATAGTAACAGACACATACAGTAAGGTAAGTTAAAGGGAATTATGTATCTCAATGTAAAGGACAACCGGTGGTACCGCCACAACTCTACCTTTCTGTTTTTCCTACCGAAGTGGATAACTTCACATTTATCCACGTTATACTGCATCGGCCATGTATTTGCCCACTCACTCAGCTTGTCTAAATCGCCTTGAAGCCTCTTTGCATCCTCCTCACAGGTACATAGGTCATTAAAATGTCATGAACAGGTACAGAATATAATCAAAAAGGCTAATGGAATGCTGGCCTTTATATCTAGAGGACTAGAATACAAGAGGGTGGAAGTTATGCTGCAGCTATACAAAAACCTGGTTAGACCACACTGGAGTACTGTGAGCAGTTCTGGGCACCACACCATAGGAAGGATATATTGGCCTTGGAGATAGTGCAGTGTACTTTTTAACAGAATGATATCCGGACTTCAAGGGTTAAGTTACGTGGAGCGATTATACAAATTAGGGTTCTATTCCCTAGAACTTAGAAGGTTAAGGGGTGATCTGATCGAAGTTTTCAGGATATTAAGGGGAAACAGATAGGGTAGACAGAGAGAAACTATTTCTGCTGGTTGGGAACTCTAGGACTAGGGGGCACAGTCTAAAAACTAGAGCCAGACCTTTCAGGAGTGAAATTAGGAAACACTTCTACACACAAAGACTGGTAGAAGTTTGGAACGCTCTTCTGCAAACGGCAATTGATGCTAGATCAATTGTTAATTTTAAATCGGAGATGATAACATTTTGTTAGCCAAAGGTTTTAAGGGATATGGGTGAAAGGCGGGAATATGGAGTTAGGTCGCAGATCAGTCATGATCTCATTGAATGGCGGAACAGGCTCGAGGGGTTGAATGGCCTACTCCTGTTCCTATGTTCTTACAAATCCTCCCCTACCCTCCCCCTCCTCAAAAGCATGGTTGCATGTTTGTGTAAAGCTACTCACATCAGGCGATCGCTCAAAAACAAATATTGAGAAATTTCAATTTTGAAACATTTTAAGCAATTCAGAGCTTCTTTAAAAGCATTTGGACTTCAAGACCTGTTTGAAACTTTTTTAGATGAGGGGAAAATTGATTTTTGCTTGTTTCTTCCAGATTCATATTCAAAATTTAAGGGGAGAAAAATGTGTTTTTAACACTCATTTTTTGTGAAAAGTTGATTAAAAATCTTTAAATTCTTTCAAGTCTCGTTGCAGCTTTGACAGAAGAAGTTGCTCCAAGTTCCTCTTTCCTTCTTCAATGCTGTTGTTAAACATATAACAAAAATAATAATAAAATAAGCACTAATTCCAAACGGAGCTCAAATAAGAAAGTGGATAAAGTGGTTAAACTCCCTAATCCTAAAAAGGCAGTAAGGAGAGTAAAAAGAAAGGGGGAGACCCGCTGCCAAATAAATGCACTGCAAACATTTCCCTCCCTTGAAAGTTTTCCTATCCTAACGAGGCTGTGAAAGATTGGAATTCCATTAGGGGTCAGTCATTAGAATCAACATTTTCACAAGAGGGCAAAAGACTGCTCTGGGAGCGGGATGGTTTGGACAAGGGAACAAAATTAATACAACATTAAATGCACGTTGATTGATTTGCAGTAAATTATAATCAATTTTCTTTTTTTGTTTCCTTGGTCTGAAAAAGGTCTCTGGTAAACTAGTGACATATTAAAGCCAGAATAAGCCAGTGTAAGATTCGCAAAATTTCTACATTTCCCCAAAGGTTATTAATAAGAAAAGGGACCCTGCATAGACATTTTAATGAAAAAAGGTACCCAAAATGGCAGCCGCGCCTCAAGGCAGAAAGCCTGTGAGATTTTTAAAACTTGGACTCTGCAGCACAGGCAGCTCGTGGAGAAATCAGAACCAAAGCTGCAGTTTCTGTGAAGAGAGACTTTGCATTTTGAAAACCAAACTGGACTTTGAATTATGTATTAGACCAAATCGGAGACAGATCAAACCCAGTTAGGCCTATAGTTAAGGCCATCAAGCAGTTTGCATAAATAATTGGGAACAGCTTAAGGAAGCCATCGAGGCTGGACAGGCCCATTAAGATGTATTAATAACAAAACAAGTCAATTATACGGCCAGTAGATGCGATTACTGGCCATCTAAAAACAGTTAGAGTAGATTGCTACCGTTATTTAAAATAGCCCTCCAAGATTGGGACAAAGAACTAACCTGATTTGGCGCGCAGATAAGGGCCATCCAAAGGAGTATAATTGTAGGCCCACCAGCAACCTTCTCTCTCTGCTCTCAGCCTTTGCTCCGGCTCCGGCCCCTCGCCCTCGTGGCTACTGCTCTTCCCCCGTCCCGCGCTTACCGCTCGGCCACTGCCCGTGCCTTCCACATTCCATCAGGGATGCCCAGCATCACGCCAGGTGGACACGGACAAACCAGGCCAGGCGAGGCGGGACGTGACGAGGTGAGGTGGTGAAGAAGACGAATGGAAAGACGATTGAAGAAGAGCTTCGAATGATCGGGCCTTCAGTCCAGCTGACCTTTGACTATCTTCATGCAAACTCCAACTGCCGGCCGAGGAAGAGGAACCATCATCCCTGTGAGGTAAAGTACCCAAGCAGAGACTTTAACTTTGGGGTACTTGTACCTGGACAACGCCCTTGCAGCACCCCGAGGCCACGTGACGATGGCAGGCTCCAGAGAGCACAAAGAGCGAACCCCAAACCTCACCGCTGTTTTGAATTCAGCAGATCTTTTGGATTGGTGAGCATGAAGTTCTGACCCCTCATAGCTTAATCTAGTTATGTATAGGGGGTGGGATAAGGATAAGGGGATTGTTAAGATAGTTTGTTTTCCATCAATGTGCCGTGTGTTCCCCATTCCCTGTATAAGTATAATAGTTATTTTGTATTTTGCCTGTAAAAGTTTATACTAGTAATTTTTCATAAGATTGTGTTAATTTCCTCTTCAATAAAAATCTTGGTTTTTTGCTTACATCCAACCACCTGTCCACTCGAGTTTGGCTGATGTGTTTTAAAAAGCAGGTCCAGCTTTTGGACAGGCTCTTTGCAGCACAGGCAGTCGAGTTAAGGGAGTCAGCCCTGGAGATCCAGGATAAGGCACTTGCAGGGGAAAAGTTATTAGTAGCTTTGCAGGCTCTGAATCAGGAGAGAGTACATCTCGTAGGAGAACACAAGGCCCAGTTGGAATACCTACGGTGCCAAGTCACAGAGGCCAAGGGAAATGAGTTAAGGTTGCGGGAGAAGAACGCCCGCTTGGCAAGGCAGATTAGGGAACAGGAAGAGTAAGTACAGGAGGTAAAGGCAGCGTATAAGCTAAAGAGCGATCAGGATTTTGAGGAGGCAGACCACGGCCCCTGTAAAGAGAGGATAGAAAAACTGAGCCGGGCCCTCCGGAAGGCAAAAGGCATGGTATGCCTCATAAGCCCAAAGGCAGGCCAGGCAGATTTTATGGGGAACGAGGGGAGGACAGTTCCAACGTCACCGGTAGTGTCTAGGGACGACCCGGTTGAGAGAGTGGAGACCTCACGACCACCACCCGTAGCGCCAAGTTTCAGCGAGGTTTGGCAGCAAGGGGGGGTGGAACCCAGAGTGGAGCCAGAGGTGGAAGCGGAGATAGAGCAACCCCCGCCAGAGAGGTCGGAGCCGGGACCAATGTGCCCAGCACGGCATCGGAGGTTCGGCCCACCCGCCAATGGCGACATTGAGGGACCCCTCCAAAACCAGTTTGTATTACCCTTTAACACGCAACAGCTTAGGGCCATGGTCAATCATCTCCCGAGGCTCTCCAAAAAGGGAGACCCCTCGATCCACTTCAGGGAAGTAGAGCACACAGCCAGCGTCAACGACTGCGATGATGCTGAGAAGGCGAAAATGCTGCTATTCTCCCTGGAGAGCTGTCTCCTTCAATCCCTCTCTGATGAGTGCAAAAGGGGGCAGTGCGGGTATGAGGAGCTTAGAGATGCAGTTCTGGAGGCCATGGGGATGGATGAGGGAAGTCCTTTCTCCCGTGTGGAGAAGACGATCTAGCTCTCAGGGGAAACCCCGCAGGCTTTTGCGGACTGGCTGTGGCCGGTGTACTGGAGGGCCTGTCAGGGGACGCTGGACCGGGCGTTCCTGAACAGGGATTCCCCAGCCCATTGGCTCCGTTGCCTGGTGGCAAACAGCTTGCCACAGGTCCGGGCCAAGGCAGAAGCCTGGTTCGACACCAAAAATCCCCAGACCACCGAACTTATGGTAATTAGGCAGCTCACTCTGGCTTACAAAAACGGTAGGGGAGCCGATGCACACCCACCCAAGGGAAAGGTGCATGAGGTAAAACCCGGACCAGGTAGGAAAGTGTGGCACCAGGAAGGGAGTAACCCCCCCCAACACCAAGACCAATTGTTACAGGTGTGGGAAGGATGGTCACTGGCGGAAGGAGTGCAAAAACCCTTGGAAAGATAACAAGGGAAAGCATCCCACAACCCAGCCCAAAAGGGCGGGGGTAGGGGCCCCTTCCGCAGAGGTCGAGTCACTTTTGGACGCCATGAGGTCCTTATTGACTGGCCAGGGGAAAGTAGCAGCCGCCACCGGTGCTCTCACCCCATTCGCCCCATGAAAACCACAGCCGTGACTAGAGCCAATGCAGCCTGTTTATCTGTGTTCTCTCCGATATGATGAGTGGAAAAGACCCCTTTTGGAGATGGAGGTGGAGAAGGTGACAAGGACCTATGTGTTAGGCACGGGGGCATCGTGCACCGTGATCTACTCAGCTAACCCCACCACCTCACCTCTCTCCAGCAGGGTCCCATACAGTCTATCGGGGTTCACGGGTAGGGAACAGGCTGGCTCGTTTTCCATCCCGCTCGCCATTCGGTTAGGACCGCTCCGCTCCAAGTGGACTTGTGTCCTGATGAAATGGGGAGTGGAGGGTGGAAGAGGGGTCCTGGGAGCCGACTTTATCGTAGGCCACGGGATCCTAGTGGATTTAAGGAATCATTGCCTTTGGGGGGCAGGTAAAGTAAAGAACGGAGAGATCGTAGTAATCCCGGGAAAGGAGGGGAAGGGGACCCTCTGCACCATGAAGCCCAAAGAGGATTATAGCCTCGGGCTCATGGTCAGCAACACCCCATCAGAGTTCCAGGCATTTGTGCAGGCCCACCTGGCCACATTTGCCACTCACAAGCACGACTGCGGGAGGGTCACAGGGTTTGAGGTCAGCGTAGACGGGGACCCCATGGCCCGACCACAGAAACAGTATAACTTCCCCAGGAAAGCAGAACCATTCATAGAAGCAGCCATGCCCTCATTAGTGCAGCAGGGAGTTCTGAGACCGATAGCTACCCATGTGAATTCTCCATTATGGCCGGTCAGAAAGCCAAACAATTCATGGAAGGCCACGGTGGACTATCGGGTGCTCAATAGTAGCATCCCAGCCTGCGCACCCACAGTAGCAGCAGTTGCCGAACTCATCGGGAGTATTCCAGCGTCCGCGACCACTTTCATGGTGCTGGATATTTCAAATGGGTTTTGGTCCATCCCTGTAAGGAGGGAGGATCAGTAAAAGTTTGCCTTTACGTTTAAAGGGCAACAGTACACGTGGAACTGTTTGCCTCTGGGCTTCCACAACAGCTCCAGCATTTTCCATCAGTGCATGGCCAACAGTTTGAAGGATTTTAGCCATCCCAGACAGTTGGTTCAATATGTGGATGACCTGCTCCTGTTCACTGATTCGAAAGAGGAGCATGGCCCGCTATTGGCCGAGCTGCTGGAACTGCTAGGGCAGAATGGTTTCAAAGTAAATCCCAAGAAAGCGCAGATCGGCCAGCAGGAGGTAAAATTCCTCGGTCTGACCGTGCGTGCCGGAGAAAGGGCCATAGATAAGGCTAGGAGGGAGGCGGTACAAGAACTACCGGTCCCTAACACAGTAACGGGTGTGAGGTCGTTTCTGGGGCTGACCGGGTACTGTAGAGATTTCATTGAGGACTATGCGGCCACCGCAGCCCCTCTGCTCCGACTCCTACACAAGGGAGTGGAGTGGCTTTGGGATGAGGGTTGCCAGGCAGCATTCGTCAGGCTCAAGAAAGTCTTGCAGACCGCGCCAGCTCTAGGGGCCATAGATGGGGGGAAAGAGTTTTTCCTGGAGGTAGCAGCCTGCGGGGACAGCCTGAGCGCTGTGCTGCTCCAAGAGCGGCACGGCCGGCTGCGGCCGGTGGTTTACTCCTCCAGGATACTCACTGATGTGGAAAGGAGCTATTCCAATTGTGAGCGGCACCTTTTGGCCACACATTGGGCTGTGAAAAGATCATTGATCTTCACAGGCACCTCTCCCGTCACCCTCCTCACCCATCACACACCTACCCAGATGCTTCTGGACGGGAGGATCAAGGATGGAACAGTGAGCAGTGTCCGCATTGCCCGCTGGACCTTGCTCCTCTCACAGATGGATCTGAAGGTGAAGGGTCTCTGTGAGCCAAAGCTCGCAGCCAACCTGATATATCCTGGTACAGCCCACCGGTGTTCCATTGAAGGGGTTTGGGAAGTAAACATAGGTTTACGGGCCGGGATACATCCCACAGGCCGCGAGATCTATGTAGACGGTTCCAGCACGGTATCTGCTGGCGAGCGTCTCACGGGGTGTGGAGTTTACGACCCAGCGGCAAACATCGCCCTGGCGATTAAGCTCCCCAGCACCATGAGCGCCCAGCAGGCTGAACTGTCCGTGGTGGTGTACGTCATTACACACCCCGAAATCTTCTCCACCCCCTACACGATTTGCTCGGACAGCATGTTCACGTACAATTCCTGTACAGAGTACCAGGCCATCTGGTCCCGCCGCGGATACACCTCCGCTGACGGGAGACCCCTCACAGTAAAGCCCCTACTGGAAAAGATCCTAGCAGCAGTGGGGGAGGAAGGGGAGGTTTTCATTCACAAGGTGAAGGCCCATTCCTCCACAGAATCCCACGGCCAAGGCAACCAGCAGGCTGACTTGCTCGCCAAGGAGGGTGCCCGCACAGGCACTTTCTGGGACCCATTTGGGTCCAGACCCATGGCGGCGGTCAGAGGTAGGGACGGGACCCAAGGGCGTGTAGGGGTAGCATTAGCCCCGGACCTTAAGATGGTCCAAGCCCAAGACCCCGTCCTAAAAGCAGTCCTCAGCGCAGTTGCTGAGGGAAAGGGAATAGAAGGTCCGTATGGCAGAGCGACTCTCTCCGTTAAAGAGGGTATGCTGTTCCAGGGGGTACAGTGGGTTGTGCCACAGCAGCATCGGAGGGAATTCCTTCAACTGGCCCATGAGGGTCCAGGAGTGGGATACCCCAGGCCTGAGACCACCTGGCAGCAGGTGGAACAGGCGGGATGGTGGCCGGGACTCAGGAATGATGTCCGCGAGTTCTGTGCAGGCTGTCTTGTGTGCGCTGCAAACAATCCTGACCCCCACAAAAGGAAGGTACCTATGGGACACGTCAGGAGGGTAGAGGCACCATGGTAGTTGATACAAGTCGACTACATCGGGCCCCTGTCCACTGCCCAGGGAGGCTATAAGCACTGCCTAGTCCTGGTGGACGTGTTTACCAAGTGGGTAGAGGCCTTTCCCTGCAGAGCAACCACAGCTCTTGGTACTGCCACGATCCTGGTCCGGGAAGTGTTCTCGCGGTGGGGACTACCACAGTTTGTGGAGTCCGACCAAGGGAGTCACCTCACCGGACAGTTGATGCAGAATACCCTTATGCTGCTAGGCATTGAAGGGAAATGGCACGTGGCCCACAACCCGCAGTCATCCGGGATTGTGGAACGTATGAATCGGACCCTCAAAGAAAGGTTAAGAAAGGAGACAGTGGACTCGCCCTGTAAATGGGCCGAGGTCTTACCGTTGGTTTTGATGGGGATCCGGGCCAGCCAGTCCAAAAGCATGTGGTATTCCCCGTACGAGTTAATGACTGGCAGGGTTATGCGGACCCCCACCCATGAACTAGCCCCGGTGCTCACGGAGGGTCAGCTCAGAGAGGTCAACTGGGACAGGTTCGCCCGAAACCTCTTTGAGCACCTGAAGCAGGTCCACGAGCAGGCGGCTGGGAACATGGGAAGGCAGCATTGGAGTAACCGATTGCTGCTCGAACCCAGAAAGCACCACGAGTGGGAGGTAGGAGATCAGGTCATGGTGAGAAACTATGCCCGAGTGGGGAGTTTGGAGCCATTGTACATGGGGCCCTACAGTATTGTAGATAAAGCCAGCCCCATGGTTTATGCCGTGAAGATGCCCCGGCGTACAAAATGGTTTCATATCAACCAATGTAAGCTGTTTACCCCTGAAAGGGGAAAACAGCCAGTTGTGAAAAGGGCTGAGGATAAAGATCCTCAGCCTGCAGCAGGAGCGAGTTCACAGACTGCACAGGCAGGTGCTGTGGCTTGCTTGAAGGGAGGGGCCATTCCGCCCATCGATTGGGACACTCCCCCACTCTTCTGGGATCCAGATGAGGGGGAGGGACCTGAGGGCGAAAACCCCGCCCCTAACCCAGGTGTAGAGAGGGAGGGACCTGAGGTCGAAAACCCCGCCCCGGACCCAGCCATGGGACCTGGGGGCGGAGACTCTCAGCTCGCAGCAGCAGGCTGTGAAAAGTTACCTGCGCCCAGCCCAGGTTCGGGAGGGGTCAAGCCTGAGGGAGCAGCGGTTCGGGTTAAAGGCCCAGTGGCCAAGAGAGCCCCACCCGTCAAGGCCCCCAGAAGGTCCTCACAGACGCCCCAGCCGAGAAAGCCATGGTCACCAGCCCTCCAGTTACCAAGGGCCGCCCCTCGAGCCAGGGAAGGGTCCAAGGACAGAGGTCCTTAGCCAGCAGCCATGGGCTGCGAGGGACCAACAGGGAAGGAGGACGGTGTGGTCACGCCGGGTGTAGCAGCGAGCCGCAGTCCGACCAGGGATTAGCCTGGCCATCCGGAGTCGGGCGGCGGATGTATGTAGTTTAGTTTAAGTTTTGGTTAGTGTTTATTGTTAAGTTCAATTATTTAACTTAAGTTTGGGCGTTTTAGCTTACGTTAAATAGGTGATGGGTAGTTTTAATTAAGCAGTCTGCTAAGAGAGTGTATATTTGGGGTCGAGGTCGCGGGACCCGACCATGCTTCACCAAGCCAGAGAAGCTCTTGGGGACCTGGCTGCATGTTGTTGTAACTTTTGCAGAAAGATTTTCAGAATGAAGGGGATCGTGATCCGATTCGCCCTGATCAGGATGAGCGTCGAAAGATGGGGCGACGTCCAGGACTCCCACATCTACGGGTGCTCAGGAGACAAGGCGCCCACAGTGATCGATGGGAGCGGTGAATGGGATGCGGAGGAGACCGCCGTCTGCTTCCACGAGGGAAGGTGGCCAGGATGGCTGGGGTCCAATTCGTCTCAGTACTCCAGCCAAACCAGATTCACGTACGGGGAGACCTCCCTCCTGTGCCCCAGGGTATGAGTCGCAAATATGTTTGAAGTGTAAATGACACATTCCACTGGATAGATGGTGGTGGCTCAGGAAGCTGAGCAAGGACATGAGGAACCCCGAAGTCGAGTGGGAACGGTTGGGGAACAACACCCACTGGACGATCACAGGGACTCATGGAGGATTAAGTGTGTGCTGGGACAAGTGGTGGGAACCGGATCAAGGGATTTATATCTGTATGTGGGGGTCAGAGGAGGTCTGCCCCACAGGCATATCCATTGTTTTCCACCAGCAGTGGCACGACACCGGGGAGGGAATGAAGTGGGATACCAGCCTGAAGGTGTGCGCGGTCCCATACACCCCGATCCCAGTCAATGCCACTGAGCTTGTGCCCCGCCCACAGCGCCGGCGACGAGGTTATCCAGGGAAGGTTGCCCCACTGCCACCAAGGGACCAGGGAATGGGTTGGTACTAGTCCCTACCGATCAGGTGCTGTATTAGGGGGCACACTACGCAGTAGCCTCCGTGATTTTAAATCTCACGGAGGTACATTTGCCGGAGTGGTGTTCTAAAGAAACAGAGCAGCTATACCAGACCTTATTAAAATACATGTTCAAGAAGTTTTACGAGTTCGATTTCGCCCACGTGGACAAAACCGAACTCTACACCACACACCGAGAGTTTTTGGGTAATGCAGGGAGGCAAAGAAGGGGAGTATGGAATGATGTTTTTACTGCGTTTAATACTGGGTCCTCTGTCATCAACAGTTTGGGTGACATAGAGCTGCAGACCCAGATAAACGGTTTAAAAACACAGTTAAAGAAGATATTACTGGATGAGAACAAGGCTCGGAGTTGTATGAGGACCAGGCCATGACGGTCCATTTAAAGGAGATCATAGCCGAGTTGGAAAAGCACGCAAAGGCAGTAAATGCTCTCATATGGGAGGACAGAAATGCTTCTGACCAGGCTGCGCAGAATGAGGTGTGCGTGTTATACGGGGCGTGGTTACTGGGCAAGGGCCGCAGTAACCTGGAGGATTTAAAACAGGGTTTGGTCCCCTCCTGGATTAGCAACAAGCACCTCGCAGCCCTCCACCCTTTTGAGAATGCATTAAGCCCGTGCCAACTCCAGCTAGCCTCTGAAGCCTATCCAGTCCCTGTGGATTGTGGGCAGTCCAACCACACAATCATGGGAGTAGTAGTTAGGATGCCGGTCATGGGTAGGACAGTCCGACCCGCACCGGTATACAGGGTGGAGAACATTGGAGCATTCAAGGGGGTGCACACATTCGTTTCACAGAGGTTCCGCCTTACGTCATAAAGTGGGAGCATGCTATGACAGGTATTGACCTCTCAGGGTGCCGGAGCTGGGGAGCACACATAATCCTGTGTCCCCAGCACTTGAATGCCTATTCGAAACTGCAGTGTGGGTTCAGAGCTGCCGACGCAAAACCTATAAATTGTACCATGGAGGCAATGGCACAAGGCCATGTTCCCCCGCAGGTAGCATATATAGGAGGTGGGACATATTGTGTCACCACCGGCGCGTCCCACTACCAGCATGGACAGCATAGCTGGTGTCCGGTCAGTGAAAGCAGCTTCTGTTTTAAACCCGAGGCAGAAGTTCAAGTGGCCCAGGAGCGAATTGTCCCCATTCCTGAACCCTCCACCATTCACCTCACTGTGAAGGAGAATTTTATGGATTTGCAAAAGTACGTAGCCCACTTTGGCTACGAAATTCCCCCTCTCCCTGAAAACCTTACCAAAATACTCAAAGCCGTCATAGTTTCGCAGAAACATTTTTGCACTCTAGAGCAGAAAACAGTAGAGATAGGGACTAAGTTATTGGATATTGTGCTTCCTCCCTGGTGGGACATTTTCAATAACATAGAGGTCCCTTCGTGGATCAGACTGGCTTCCCACATTCTCGTGGTTTGCCAGTTAGGGATAGTGTTGTATCTAGTTTGCATTCAATGTAAAGGAAAATGTCAGTTGTTAAAATTCCGTAACCAGAAGATCTGGAAGGAACATTATGTAAAGGTGGAGGGAGATACGCCCGTTTAAGTCTTTTTCCTTGTATTTTGATTAAAGGTTGTTTTTTTTTGTGCTTGTTATTTTTAATAAAGGTTTTTCTGTTAGTTTTTTTGCAACACAGTTAATAAAGATGTATGTGTACCAAGTGGTGCAGGGGTGTTGTACCCCCTCCATGCTTGGATGTGTGTAAAATCTGTAATTTTACTCTCTGTATGCTGATGTACACTACATTTTTGCGGAATGGGAAGTGCATGTGTTGTGGGCATATTAGATAGGTAATTACAGGGGGTATATTAGATAGGTAATTACAGGGGAAGGTTGACTGTGGAGGGTCAGAAATTTTTGCTCACTTTGTAAAAATATGATACTTCAAGCAAGTTTTAGTATCACGGGGGGAGTGTAAGATTCACAAAATTTCTACATTTCCCCAAAGGTTATTAATAAGAAAAGGTACCCTGCATGGACATTTTAATGAAAAAGGGTACCCAAAATGGCATCCACGCCTCGTGCCAGAAAGCCTGTGAGATTTTTAAAATTTGGACTCTGCGGCACAGGCAGCTTGTGGAGAAATCAAAACCAAAGCTGCAGTTTCTGTGAAGAGAGACTTTGCATTTTGAAAACCAAACTGGACTTTGAATTATGTATTAGACCAAATTGGAGACAGATCAAACCCAGTTAGGCCTATAGTTAAGGCCATCAAGCAGTTTGCATAAATAATCGGGAACAGCTTAAGGAAGCCATCGAGGCTGGACAGGCCCATTAAGATGTATTAATAACAAAACAAGTCAATTATACGGCCAGTAGATGTGATTACCGGCCATCTAAAAACCGTTAGAGTAGATTGCTACCGTTATTTAAAATAGCCCGCCAAGATTGGGACAAAGAACTAACCTGATTTGGCGCGCAGATAAGGGCCATCCAAAGGAGTATAATTGTCGGCCCACCGGCAACCTTCTCTCTCTGCTCTCAGCCTTTGCTCCGGCTCCAGCCCCTCACCCTCGTGGCTATTGCTCTTCCCCCGTCCCGCGCTTACCGCCCGGCCACTGCCCGTGCCTTCCCCATTCCATCAGGGATGCCCGGCATCACGCCAGGTGGACACGGACAAACCAGGCCAGGCGAGGCGGGATGCGACGAGGCGAGGTGGTGAAGAAGATGAATGGAAAAACGATTGAAGAAGAGCTTCGAATGATCGGGCCTTCAGTCCAGCTGACCTGTGACTATCTTCATGCAAACTCCAACTGCCGGCCGAGGAAGAGGAACCATCATCCCTGCGAGGTAAAGTACCCAAGCAGAGACTTTAACTTTGGGGTACTTGTACCTGGACAACGCCGTTGCAGCACCCCGAGGCCACGTGACGATGGCAGGCTCCAGAGAGCACAAAGAGCGAACCCCAAATCCCACCGCTGTTTTGAATTCAGCAGATCTTTTGGATTGGTGAGCATGAAGTTCTGACCCCTCATAGCTTAATCTAGTTAGGTATCGGGGGTGGGATAAGGATAAGGGGATTGTTAAGATAGTTTGTTTTCCCTCGATGTGCCGTGTGTTCTCCATTCCCTGTATAAGTATAGTTATTTTGTATTTTGCCTGTAAAAGTTTATACTAGTAATTTTTCATAAGATTGTGTTAATTTCCTCTTCAATAAAAATCTTGGTTTTTTGCTTACATCCAACCACCTGTCTACTCGAGTCTTTTCTGTATCGCCGCCTTGTACCTAAGTCCGGTGTCTAGAACCCAGGGGCGTGGGAGCGATACAAACCGCTCACAAACAGTCAGAGGCATAACTGACTGGGCGCATGTGCCACCCCACACCACCCCCTACACCAGGTTAAAATGAAGACTGTACTGAAGAAACAGCATGGGCTGGATTTTGCTACTGGGGCAGGTTGGAGGTGGGAAACCCACATTCGGGCTTGTTGTCCTGCCTCCATGGAGATGTGGCCAACCCACTGGATTTTCCTCTGATTGACCTTGTTGAGCCCGCCCTGTGGGCTCTGCAGGCCAATTAAGGGCCACCCGGCAACAGGTGACGTCAGAGATTGACATTTCTTCTGTCAAAAGCTTTTGGCAGATGAAATATCAGTGTTTAACAGCTGTTTGAAGCTGTCAAGCACTGAAAAACTGCTAATTCAGCCTCAGTCCTTTCTCAGGATAACTTTAAAATCATTTTGCTGCAGAAACCAAGAAGCTGATTTTTTTTTAAAAATCGGAGCTTCTGTGGTTCTTGCAGCCGACTCCCGACACCGGAATGCAGGACTCCTGTAAAGGTAAGTAAAAGTAAGTTAAACTTATTTAAACACTTTAAACACTTGCAAAACACTTACCTTTGCACCCCTGCACCCCTCACTCACCTGAACACTGGGCATCTCGACCCCTCCAAGACCTCAGACCCACGTCCCGCCTCGAAAACTTTTCGTGGTTTGGAGCTGTCGGGAAGCCCACAAACCAGCAATAAAAATCGCGAATAGGCAAAAAACTACCTGTTAACTACCTGTTAACAGGCAGTTTAATTGCCTTTAATCCCTTCCCGCCTCTGGGAGTCGGGTTCCAGCACTTGTCGGCAACCCGACTCCTATGAAATTGACATGGAGGCGGGTTGGAGGCGGGATGGGGTCGGGACCCCCGGATCTCCGATTTTTATCGCCCGCACACCTCCAACCCGACTCCAGGGGCTTAGGAAAATCCAGCCCCATATCTCTCACCAATTACAGTGTGTACTTTTCACAGATATTGATGGCTAAGGTGCCAGCGACAACTGGTGTTTCCATAGACTGGAGGGAAAAGTCTATCAAATGGTTTTGGAATGGTTTGTTAAAACCCGCAAGGGCCTGTCATTCAGATATACTGCATTATATAGGTTTAAAATGGAATTAGAACATTGTTTGCCTAGGTGCGTTGTAAAGTATATCAAAAGGGTTCTTGCTGGGTCCCACTCAATGACGTAGATCCAATGTGTAAAAAAATAGCCAACCTCCAACACTGACAACGGAAAACCAATAAATACATTTTGTGTGAGCCATTCAGGAAGTCAGAATGCAATTAAAAATGCCACTTAAGGAACATATTACTCGCTAAGATTTCAGATTGACTTTAAAAAAATTACTCCACTTTAATTTCCATTTAGACTTAAGGGGGGAAAAATTGGGTTGATTTGCGCCTCTTGTTAGCACCCCCAACAGGGCGCAAATCCCCTAGCGCCCGGGCGAAGCGTCACTACCTCCTCCTGCGAAATCCAGCGGGAGGTTAGCGGCGGCGATAGCCGGTAGCGCCCTGCAGCGCTCCCTGACTTATCGTTGGACGATATGTCCGAAGGGGTCAGGGTGGTGTTTTTGCAGCCGCGGCGGCGCTACTTAAAGGGCAGGTGTCAGGTGGCCATTTTTATTGGGCCGACTGCCAGCACCTGCCCCCTTCACCTTTTTTCCTTGGGGTGCTGGCCGTGATCGCTCAAGAGGAGTGCCGGGCTGTTTTCACGGTACCCCGCTCCCCAGTGGTCTACCAGGGCCCCGGTGCACGCTGCGCCCCTCCCCCTTGATCAGAGGAGGGAGGCCTGCAATGACGCGGCGTTATGGGCCGACGTGCGTGGCGCTGTTGCACGTAGCGCCGCGATATTCTGTTGTAGCGCCCTAGGAAGGTTGGGGGAGCGCTTCCAGTAGCGCTCCACCTCCTGCTTGGGGCCCTACAACTGAATTTCAGGTGGAGGGACACTCATTTTTTTGGGCACTAAAATTAGTGCCCCGGAGACATTAGCACCCCAAAAGGGGTGACACCAAATTTTTCCCCCCCGAGATGCCTTCAGTAATAAGTTGAAGCTTCTGACAATGAAAAGAGGCAAGATGCGTGCAAGCATTCGAGGCTTACAAAAAACAAGACATGTTATAATGTTCTTTCTCTTAGGTATGATAGAAAAATACTAGAAATACCCGCACTGATCCGCCTTTCCTTCCAAGACATTTGAAGAACTGGTTGCTATGCCCGAAGTGTCGTGGCAATTTCCGCAACCGCCACCCCACCTCCCCCCGCCCCTCCCTCACCCCCCCAAGAAATATTCTTACCCAGATCAGGAAATGGAAAGCTGCTGTTTGATCATTTGATCCCCTGCTACGCAGCAGTCTCCTCTTGGGCTTGGCGGGAATCTCGAGCGGCAGCAGCGGGGCTATAAAAGTCCCAGAGACCAGGTAAGGCCTCAGTGCATCGGCGGGAACTCAGTGGCAGCAGCGGGGCTATAAAAGTCCCAGAGACCAGGTAAGGCCTCACAGCGTCGGCGGGAATCTCGAGCGGCAGAGCGGGGCTATAAAAGGCCCCAGAGACCAGGTAACGCCTCACAGCATCGGCGGGAATCTCGAGCGGCAGAGCGGGGCTGTATAAGGGCCCCAGAGACCAGGTAAGGCCTCACAGCGTCGGCGGGAATCGTGAGCAGCAGAGCGGGGCTGTATAAAGGCCCCAGAGACCAGGTAAGGCCTCACAGCGTCGGCGGGAATCTCGAGCGGCAGAGCGGGGCTGTATAAGGGCCCCAGAGACCAGGTAAGGCCTCACAGCGTCGGCGGGAATCTCGAGCAGCAGAGCGGGGCTGTATAAAAGCCCCAGAGACCAGGTAAGGCCTCACAGCGTCGGCGGGAATCTCGAGCGGCAGAGCGGGGCTGTATAAGGGCCCCAGAGACCAGGTAAGGCCTCACAGCGTCGGCGGGAATCTCGAGCAGCAGAGCGGGGCTGTATAAAGGCCCCAGAGACCAGGTAAGGCCTCACAGCGTCGGCGGGAATCTCGAGCAGCAGAGCGGGGCTGTATAAAGGCCTCAGAGACCAGGTAAGGCCTCACAGCGTCGGCGGGAATCTCGAGCAGCAGAGCGGGGCTGTATAAGGGCCCCAGAGACCAGGTAAGGCCTCACAGCATCGGCGGGAATCTCGAGCAGCAGAGCGGGGCTATAAAAGTCCCAGAGACCCAGGTAAGGCCTACCAATCTCCAGTCTGGGAACTCGGAGGGAAGAAGAGAGGTAAAAAGTAATCCAAGTGTGACGTCACCAGAAAGCGGGTAAGTGATTGGTTGGTAAGTATTTCTCCCTTTTTAAGCTTAAATCTCTTTGGTTTATAGTTTCTAAGGTGTGATATTCACCATCTAGAATCGGGGCAGAGGGTATTTAAGAATAATATTAATAAATTTAATTAATTACATAGAATGGGAGATCAGGTGATGTGTTGCTGCTGCAATATGTGGGAGCTGGTGAACACCATTGATGCTCACAGTGATCACATTTGCAGTAAGTTTTGGCTGCTCGAGGAACTCCGGCTCCGTGTTGAAGAGCTGGAGTCCGAGCTTCAAACACTGAGACACATCAGGGAGGGGGAGAGTTACCTGGACTCTGTGTATCACGAGGTATTCACACCAATTAGATTAATTAATTCAGATGTAGTCCGTGGCCAGGGTCAGGATGGTGTGACTAGAAGTGAGGCAGGTACAGGGATCCAGGAGGTAGTGTTGGAGGAGCCGCAGCCCTTGCACTTGTCCAACAGGTTCGAGGCTCTTACTCCCTGTGAGGATGGGAACAGGGACTGCGGGGAGGATGAGCAACCTGACCACAGCACCGTGGAGCAGGGGGCCATTCAAGTGGGGGGAGTTAAAAGAAATGTTGTAGTGGTAGGGGATAGTATCTTTAAGGGGATAGATAGAGTTCTTTGCAGCCGAGAGCGAGAGTCCCAAAGGCTGTGTTGCCTGCCCGGTGCCAGGGTTAAGGACATCTCCTCTGGACTGGAGAGAAACTTGGAGTGGGAGGGGGAGGATCCAGTTGTCGTGGTCCATGTTGGTACCAACGACATAGATAGGACAAGGAAGGAGGTTCTGCTGAGGGAGTTTGTGCAGCTAGGGGCCAAATTAAAAGGCAGAACAACAAGGGTAATAATCTCTGGATTATTACCTGAGCCACGAGCGAATTTGGCTAGGACAAATAAAATTACAGAGTTAAATGCGTGGCTCAAAGACTGGTGTGGGAGAAATGGGTTTTGCTTCCTGGGACACTGGCACCAGTACTGGGGCAGGAGGGAGCTGTTCCATTGGGACGGGCTTCACTTGGCCAGTGCTGGGACTAGAGTCCTGCTGGATCATATAACTAGGGCTGTAGAGAGGGCTTTAAACTAACTAGTGGGGGGGAGGTTCCTAGAGAGCAAATAAAAAAAATGACAACAGAGAAGGTCATAGACTTAGGTAGCAGTGGGGAAATTAAAAACCAGAGCGTGTCAGGAAGGGGCAGAAGGTATGGAGTAAAAGGTAAAGTAATAAAAAGGGCAAAAGCAGGAACTAAGTGTCACAAAACATATTTGAAAGTTCTCTATCTGAATGCACGTAGCATTCGTAACAAAATAGACGAGTTAATGGCACAAATAACTACATATGGGTATGATCTTGTGACCATTACAGAAACATGGCTGCAGGGTGACAATGCCTGGGAATTAAACATACCAGGTTATTTAACGATCAGGAAGGACAGGCAGGAAGGAAGGGGAGGTGGGGTGGCTATGTTAATAAAGGAAGGAATCACTGTAATACAGAGAAATGATATTGGGTCAAAAGATCAGGATAATGAAACAGTTTGGGTGGAGGTAAGGAATAATAAGGGGAAAAAAACACTAGTGGGCGTAGTCTATAGGCCTCCGAACAGTGGCAACTCTGTTGGACGGAGTATCAATCAGGAAATAGTTGAGGCTTGTAATAAGGGAACATCTATAATTATGGGGGATTTTAACTATCATATTAATTAGACAAATCAAATTGGGCAGGGCTGCCTTGAGGATGAGTTCATTGAGTGTATTAGGGATGGGTTTCTTGAGCAGTATGTAACTGAACCGACCAGGGGGCAAGCAACCTTAGATCTGGTCCTGTGTAACGAGACAGGATTAATTAAAAATGTCCTAGTAAAGGATCCCCTTGGAATGAGTGACCATAACATGGTTGAATTCCATATTCAATTAGAGGGTGAGAAGGTTGGATCTCAAACAAGCGTGCTAAGCTTGAATAAAGGAGACTATGAAGGTATGAGAGCGGAATTGAGTAGAGTGGATTGGGAAAATAGATTAAAGGGTAAGACGATATATGATCAGTGGTGTACATTTAAGGAGTTATTTTACAACTTCCAAAAAAAATATATTCCACTGAGAAGAAAAGGGTGTAAAAGAAAAGACAGCCATCCGTGGCTAAGTAAAGAAATTAAGGATAGTATTCGACTAAAAACAAGGGCATATAAGGTAGCCAAATCTAGTGGGAGGATAGAGGATTGGGAAAACTTTAAAAGACAGCAAAAAATAACAAAAAGATTGATTAAGAAAGGGAAGATAGATTATGAAAGTAAATTAGCAAAAAATATAAAAACAGATAGTAAGAGTTTTTATAGTTATATAAAAGGAAAAAGGGTGGCTAAAGTAAATGTTGGTCCCTTAGAGGATGAGACCGGGAAATTAATGGTGGGAAATATGGAGATGGCAAAAACACTGAATGAATATTTTATATCAGTCTTTACAGTAGAAGACAGTACCCAACACTGGACAAACAGGGGGCTAAAGGGGGGGAGGAGCTAAACACGATCAAAATCACTAAGGAAGTGGTACTCGGTAAAATAATGGGACTCAAGGCGAATAAATCACCTGGACCTGATGGCTTACATCCTAGGGTCTTGAGGGAAGTGGCGGTAGGGATTGTGGATGCATTGGTAATAATTTTCCAAAACTCCCTGGACTCGGCAAAGGTCCCGGCAGACTGGAAAACTGCTAATGTAACACCCTTATTTAAAAAGGGCAGTAGACAGAAGGTTGGAAACTATAGACCGGTTAGCCTAACATCTGTGGTAGGTAAAATTTTGGAGTCCATTATTAAGGAGACAGTAACAGGACATTTGGATAATCATAATTTAATAGGACAAAGTCAGCATGGTTTTATGAAGGGGAAGTCATGTTTGACAAATTTGCTGGAGTTCTTTGAGGAAGCAACATATAGGGTGGATAAAGGGGAACCAGTGGACGTAGTGTATTTAGAATTCCAAAAGGCATTTGACAAGGTGCCACACAAAAGATTATTGCTTAAGATAAAAAATCACGGGATTGGGGGTAATATTCTGGCATGGATAGAGGATTGCCTATCTAACAGAAGGCAGAGAGTTGGGAAAAATGGTTCATTCTCGGACTGGCAATCAGTAACTAGTGGTGTTCCACAGGGGTCAGTGCTGGGTCCCCAACACTTTACAATCTATATTAACGATTTGGAGGAGGGGACCGAGTGTAACATATCAAAGTTTGCAGATGATACTAAGATGGGAGGGAAAGTAGTGAGTGAGGAGGACATAAAAAACCTGCAAGGGGACATCGACAGGCTAAGTAAGTGGGCAGAGATTTGGCAGATGGAATACAATACTGGAAAGTGTGAGGTTATGCACTTTGGCAGGAAAAATCGTAGAGCAAGTTATTATCTTAATGGCAAGAAACTGGAAAGTACTGAAGTACAAAGGGATCTGGGGGTCCTGGTGCATGAAACTCAAAAGGTTAGTATGCAAGTGCAGCAAGTGATTAAGAAGGCCAATGGAATGTTGCCTTTCATTGCTAGGGGGATAGAATATAAAAATAGGGAGGTATTGCTTCAGTTGTACAAGGTATTGGTGAGACCGCACCTGGAATACTGCGTACAGTTTTGGTGTCCATACTTAAGAAAGGACATATTTGCTCTCGAGTCAGTACAAAGAAGGTTCACTCGGTTAATCCCGGGGATGAGGGGATGGACATATGAGGAGAGGTTGAGTAGATTGGGACTCTACTCATTGGAGTTCAGAAGAATGAGAGGCGATCTTATTGAAACATATAAGATTGTGAAGGGGTTGGATCGGGTGGATGCGGGGAAAATGTTCCCGATGATGGGTGAAACTAGAACTAGGGGGCATAGTCTTAGAATAACGGGCTGCTCTTTCAAAACTGAGATGAGGAGGAACTACTTCACTCAGAGGGTGGTAGGTCCATGGAATATGCTGCCCCAAAAAGCTGTAGAAGCTACATCATTACATAAATTTAAAACAGAAATAGACAGTTTCCTAGAAGTAAAGGGAATTAAGGGTTACGGGGAGCGGGCAGGAATTTGGACATGAGTCTAGGTTCGGATCGGTCATGGCCCTGTGGGTAGCGGAGCAGGCCCAGGGGCCGTGTAGCCTGATCCTGCTCCTATTTCGTGTGTCTAATTCTGTTAGATTCAGGTGATGGTTCTGTGATAGTGGATTGGCGGTTAGGATCAGATCAGCCATGATCTTATTGAATGGCGGAGCAGGCTCGAGGGGCCGATTGGCCTACTCCTGCTCCTATTTCTTATGTTCTTATGTTGATGAGAGGTCGGCTCTGACTGTTCATTTTGCGGTACAGAGCACAGGCATTCCACAGATAGTGCCCAGTGCTGTCCCTCCTCCACAGGGGTGGTCGAGGTGGCTCCACGGTTCACGCATTCTCGACCTTCTGTGCTGGAACGTGCTCCAACACATTTACCACTCGGCCACCACAGCTGCTGGGAGCCGGCTGAGCTCAGCTCCTCCACAGCTTCTGCCAGCAGCAGGTGGAACTTCCCAGAGGGCGACATAACCAACACGTCACCCACTCCCTTGTCATATGGCCACTGCCCCAATTCTTTTGTTAACTTCTAATTGGGTTCGACTCTGAGGTTGCAAGACTCACGAATGTCTGCATTCCGGGCCATTGTTTATTGGGCTCCTCCCCCACTCCAGCTGTCCAGCTGTCCGGCTCTCTGTCCGGCATTTGAATTGAAGTGCGCGGGAGCTCAGGGACGTGTGCGCAGCTGCGCACCTTAGAGGGAGCAGTGCTTAGCAGGGCCCAGTATTGATGGAAGGGATCTCCTGACCACACTGCATTGTGAGCACCCCGCTTCAAAGATGAAAAATCGGCCCCGCCATACTTATTTAAAATACTTGTATTCATTAATCTAATATAGTTAATCAGTTACAATATTGGCTAAAATGTATGGCTAAGACTGCATCCTAAACCATTCCTATGTACGCAAAGGTTTCTGTTGCGGATACGGTTGCGCATTCAAAGATAGAACTATGGGCATATGAGATTTGACAATGAATATTGTACACTATTCAGATGAGTTCTGTACATGGATTTTTTGCATTTTCAGCCATTATTTTTAGTTGCACTAAAGATGGATTATACTACCAAAATGATTATGGGCCAGAAATTCCAGAACGGGGCTTGCAGCGCGTGCAAGCCCCGTATTTGCACTTACCCCGCGCTCCTGCCGATCAGCTCCAGGGACGCCTGCACTTGCAGAAACTGAAAGAAAAATCCCAGGCAGCGTATGACGTCACGCCGCCCAGGAGTGCAGCCAGCGCGGAGCCAGGAGCGTGCAGTGTAAGTGAGACACGCCCCTTGATGTCTCAGTTTCACTGGACACGCCCCCAATGTTTCTGTCAAGCTGCTTTGCTTTTTTACATGCAAAGCAGCAGTTTAAATAGGTTTTTGGAAGTTTTTTGAAGATTTTGGTAACTTTTATAAACTTTTTTAAATGTTTACATTATTTTGAGTAATCTGAAGTAGTTTTAAAGAGAATTAAAGCAATTTAAAGACTTTTAAAAGCCCTAAAAGAATTTTTTTAATTCCATTTATTTATTTAGCAATGTCGTCGTCATACGTGTCTTCACACTGTCCCCTTTGGGGAACTGTATGAAGTGGTGGAAGGATTTATGGCCGTGATTAACGCTCATTCCGTGACCGTAACCATCTTTGAACCAGCCATTAGGGCGGTTAGTCCTATGGCGGGAGGGTTTTACGGGCTCCCACAAGCTATACAAGGAGGGGGGGCCACCCACACCCACGGACGCAAATATCCCACTGGATGTCAACCCAGAATTTAGAGCCGGAGCTCCGACTCCACTTGCCGGGACTGTCTGGAGCGGGGTTCGAAACCCTACCCTGATCTGGCCCAGCGACGGGGATCCTACCGCTATGACAAAGGCCCAATCCGATTAGCAACGTGAAATGGCAGCATAGGGCTCCAGTCACGGGGAGGGAAAAGGCGCAGGAAACGTATGGGTGTCACCTTTTGTGCGGAGTGGGCCTTTTGCGTAGCAGTAAGCATCCCCGCCGCTGGGCCAGAAGGAGTAGGGTTTTGAACCCCACTCCAGACAGTCCCGGCAAGTGGAGTCGGAGCTCCAACTTTAAAGTCTGGGTGGACATCCAGCGGGATACTTGCGTCCGTGGGTGTTGGTGGCCCCCCCCCCTCAGATGGGTTGTGGGAGCCCGTAAAACCCTCCCGCCATAGGACTAACCACCCTAATGGCTGGTTCAAAGATGGTTACGGTCACGGAATGAGCGTTAATCACGGCCATAAATCCTTCCACCACTTCATACAGTTCCCCAAAGGGAACAGTGTGAGGATACATCCGATGATGACCTCTTGCGCAATGCACCTCCTTGGACCCTCAGTCGCAGATGCGAGGGGGCAAGTCGTGCAATTGTTAAATTTTTTATTTTATTGACATGTAAAATGTTGGCCCAATAATTCCCTTCCAAATGCGCTTGTACGGTCGGGGTACTTACGCATCTGGCCGGATGAAATGCCGGTTTTCAGCATGCACAGTGCATGTGGGGAAAACCGGCATTTCCTGTCCTCTGAACGAAGGGGTTCAGAGGCAGAACGCGTGCGACTGCACATGCAGCGCGTGCGCAGTATAATTCGCCGCTTTCATTAATGCTTTCAGTGAGGTCCAGTCATTACAACTTACACATGAAAAAAGCATGGGTACAGTTGCTACAGAGGCTGCGGAGGAAGATATTTCTTATCGTGGAGCTTCTGAAAGTATGTATGTCTGTATATATTCCTTTGCGTGTTATGTATATATTCCTTTACTTATGTGTATGAATGTATTATTTAATTATGACTTTCAGAGAAAGTAACTTATTGGAAAATCATAATTAAAAACATACATTCATACACATTAGTAAAGAAATATAAAACATACATACATATACGTAAAGGAATATATGTGGACATACATACATAACTCATTCTCACATTCCATTCACACAGCCACAATTGCTCCTTCTACCTACCGTTCTGAAAACCCTTTTAAAAAAAAAATTTAAACTTTTAAACTTACTTAAAATTTCTTAAAATAACTTCCCTCCCTTTCCCAAACAAAAATATTGCATTTCAAAAGCTCCACGATAAAATATATCTTCCTCCGCAGCCAATGAACAACTTTACACTTGCTTTTTTCAAGTGTAACTTCTAAGGACTTAACCTCACGGATTTCATGAATGAAATCCACGAAGTTCACTGCGCAAGCGCTGCCTGTGCAGTCGCACGCGCTCGAGGTCTGGAAATGCCGGCGTTCCCCGCATGCGCTGTTCATGCTGAACGCCGGCATTTCCAACGGCCAGAAGCGTGAGTAAGCCGACCGTACTCACGCTTCTGGCCTGGAATTTCTGGCCCTATAAATTTGTTAACACCTTCATTAAAAAAGTGGACATAAAATGTTGTCTGAGCACATGAAACAATCATAGATTGATACAGCACAGAGGGAGGCCATTCGGCCCATCGTGCCTGTGCTGGCTCTTTGGTAGAGCTTTCCAATTAATACCACTCACCTGCTCTTTCCCCACAGCCGTGTAAATGGTTTCCCTTCAAGTATTTAACAAATTCCCTTTTGAATGTTACTATTGAATCAGCTTCCACCACCCGTTCAGGCAGTGAATTCCAGGTCACAACAACTTGGTGCATTAAAAAATATTTCCTCAAGCTAATATTGCCAATAGACTGCATGTAATACCCATAATGGAGAGGGAAAACTTGGTATATGGGTAAACCATTCCCTTTGAATATTTTATTTCTGAAACTGGTTTTGCCCAAGCATGAGACTTTAGCATGGATTGTCTTTGTATGCATACTCAGAATGAGAGCAAAAATCCTGTTTACAATTACAACAGTAAATTTTTTTATTGCTTACAATTAGGAGTGAGCATGGATTGGAAAATATAGATTCTGCACTTTTATTTAGAATACCTTTCAATTGAAATGCATTTCAAAAATCATAGAATTATAGATGGTTACAGCACGGAAGAAGGCCATTCGGCCCGTTGAGTTCGTGCCAGCTCTCTGCAAGAGCACCTCAGCTAGTCCCACTTTCCCGCCCTTTCCCCGTAGCCCTGCAATTTTTTTCTTTCAGGTACTTATCCAACTCCCTTTTGAAATGTGTGATTGAGTCTGCCTCCACCACCCTTTCAGGCAGTGCATTCCAGATCATAACCACTCGCTGCGTAAAAAAGTTTTTCCTTATGTCACCTTTGGTTCTTTTGCCAATCACCTTAAAGCTGTGTCCTCTGGTTCTTGACCCTTCTGCCAAAGGAAACAGTTTCTCTCTCTCTACTCTGTCCAGACCACTCATGATTTTGAACACCTCTATCAAATCTCCTCCCAATCTTCTCTGTTCCAAGGAGAACAACCCCAGCTTCTCCAGTCTATCCACATAACTGAAGTCCCTCATCCCTGGAATCGTAAATCTTTTCTGCATCCTCTCTAAGGCCTGCACATCCTTCCTAAAGTGCGGTGCTCAAAATTGGACACAATACTCCAGTTGAGGCCGAACCAGTGTTTTATACAGGTTCATCATAATTTCCACACTTTTGTACTCTATGGGGGAAAAATTCAGTATCGCCCCATTTGGGGTGCCATTATCGGCCGTGCGCAAAGTTTAGCGCTTGGCGCTAATTATCGCCTCCGACAGCAAACTTGGCTTTTATCGCCCCTGGCGGTGATTGGAGCGCTAAATCAGGCACTTCACACCTGTCTTAAGGTGCAAAGTCTGAGGAGCGAGGCGCTACCTCAGAGCGCTGGCGAAGCAAGGAAGGGCAAATCAAAATAAACCTGCCAAGTGCTGCTCAGTACTCAAAACTCCTTCACACAGCATTGAATCTCTCCAGAAGTCTCTCTCTCTCAGAATGCGTGGTGCAAAAATGTCACCGACAAAAAAAGGCAGGAAGTGGTCGCCTTTAAATAGTGCTCCCCTAGTCCCTTTCTGACAGCATAACACTCCCCTCAACCTGTCGTTGCTAGCGGCAGGCAGTAAGGCAGGGGGCACCACTCAATATCTGGTCCGGGGCGCTAACTGGGCATTGCGCACTCGACTGACATCACAATCTGCTGGCGTAGGAGATCGTGGTGGTAGTGTTTAGCGCTGCCGCAAAATGTCTAGTTAATTTCGCGAGCGGCGCAAACATCGCTGCGCCCAGGCACTAGTTGCTTTGCACCACATTAGCGCCCTCTTAAGGTGCTAACGGGAGGTGCAAACAACTGAATTTTTCCCCCTATACCTCTATTCATGAAGCCCAGGATCCCGTAAGTTTTTTTAACTGTGTCTCAACCTGCCCAGCCACCTTCAACGATTTGTGCACATATACCCCTTGGTCTCTCTGTTCATGCACCCGCTTTAGGATTGTACCCTTTAGTTTATATTTCCTCTCTTCATTCTTTCTACCAAAATGTATCACTTCGCACTGTTTTGCATTAAATTTCATCTGCCACGTGTCTGCCCATTCCACTGGACTGTCTATGTCCTCTTGAAGTCTATCACTACCCTCCTCACTGTTCACTATACTTCCAAGTTTTGTGTCATCTGCAAATTCTGAAATTGTGCCCTGTGCACCCACATCCAAGTCATTAATATATATCAAGAAAAGTAGTGGTCCTGGAACCGACCCCTGGGAAACACCACTGTATACTTTCCTCCAGTCTGAAAAACAACCGTTCACCACTATTCTCTGTTTCCTGTCATTTAGCCAATTTCGGATCCATGCTGCCACTGTCCCTTTTATTCCATGGACTTCAACTTTGCTTGCAAGTCTATTATGTGGCACTTTGTCGAACGCCTTTTGGAAATCCATGTACATTACGTCAACTGCATTACCCTCATCAACCCTCTCTGTTACCTCATCAAAAAACTCAATCAAGTTAGTTAAACATAATTTGCCTTTAACAAATCCGTGCTGGCTTTCCTTAATTAATCCACACTTGTCCAAGTGACTGTTAATTTTGACCCTGATTACTGTTTCTAAAAGCTTCCCCACTACTGAGGTTAAACTGACTGGCCTGTAGCTGCTGGGTTTATCTTTACATGCTTTTTTGAACAAGGGTGTAACATTTGCAATTGTCCAGTCCTCTGGCACCACCCCCGTTTCTAAGGAGGATTGGAAGATTATGGCCAGTACCTCCGTGACTTCTTCCTGCACTTCCCTCAGCGTCCTAAGATACATCACACCTGGTCCTGGTGACTTATCTACTTTAAATACAGACAGCCTTTCTAGTCCCTCTTCTTCATCAATTTTTATCCCATCCAGTATCTCCTCTACCTCCTCCTTCACCATGTCTATGGCAGCATCTTCTTCCTTGGTGAAGACAGATAAAAAGTACTCATTTAGTGCCTCAGCCATATCCTCTGCCTTCATGCATAGGTCTCCTTTTTGTTCCCTAATCAGCCCCACCCCTCCTCTTACTACCCGTTTACTATATATATGCCTATAGAAGACTTTTAAATTACCTTTTATGTTAGCTGCCATTCTATTCTCATACCCTCTCTTTGCCCTTCTTATTTTCTTTTTCACTTCTCCTCTGAACTTTCTATATTTAGCCTGATTTTCAGATGTATTCTCAACCTGACATCTGTCATACGCGCTCTTTTTCTGCTTTATCTTACTCTCTATCTCTTTCATCATCCAGGGAGCTCTGAATTTAGTTGCCCTACCTTTCCCCCTAGTACCTCGACTGTACTCGAACTGTTTCCTCATTAAAGGCAGCCCATTGTTCCATTACAGTTTTGCCTGCCAATCTTTGTTTCTAATTTACCCGGGCCAGATCCGTTCTCATCCCACTGAAATTGGCCTTCCTCCAATTAAATATTTTTACTCTAGATTGCTCCCTGTCCTTTTTCATAACTAATCTAAACATTATGATATTATGATCGCTGTTCCCTAAATGTTCACCTAGTGACACTTGCTCCACTTGACCTACCTCCTTCCCCAGAACCAGATCCAGCAATGCCTCCTTCCTCATTGGGCCAGAGACATACTGTCAAGAAAGTTCTCCTGAAAACTCTTCAGAAATTCTTCCCCCTCTCTGCCCTTTACACTATTACTATCCCAGTCTATATTAGGATAGTTGAAGTTCCCCATTATCACTATATAGTTCTTGCATCGCTCTGTAATTTCTCTGCAAATTTGCTCCTCCATATTTCTCCCACTAGTTGGTGGCCTACAGAATACATCTAGTAGTTTAATTTCTTAACTCTAGCCTTATAGATTCTGTCCTTGACCCCTCCAGGACATCCTCTCTCCAGCACTGTAACATAGAAACATAGAAGATAGGAGCAGGCCATTCGGCCCCTTGAGCCTGTTCCGCCATTTACTGAGATCATAGCTGATCATCGAAACTCAATACCCTGTCCCTGCTTTCTCCCCATAGCCTTAAGAAATATATCTAACTCCTTCTTGAATATATTTAATGAATTGGCCTCAACTGCCTTGTGTGGTAGAGAATTCCACAGGTTCACCACTCTCTGGGTTAAGAAATTCCTCCTCATCTCAGTCCTAAATGGCTTACCCCTTATCCTTAGACTGTGACCCCTGGTTCTGGACTCCCCCACCATCGGGAACATCCTTCCTGCATCTAGTCTGTCTAGTGCTGTTAGAATTTTATAACATTCTCCTTAACCAATACTGTAGTGTCCGTGTGTAGATAAAGACACTGAAGACAGGAGTTGGTTCATAGGTATTTACTAAGCAAGTCTGGGGGGGGTTGCTAAAGGATATACACAATACACAGGCTTATATAGCCCAAGTGGCAATTACCGGCATTACGCACACCTGGGGCTCTTAAAGGCACATACACCACAATTCCTCCCCTTCTAGCTAACTAGTACATCATATTTTAAGTAATTATTAATTACATGTTATATGCAAAATAATATACATTGCTGTATTAATTAATTATAAGTTAGTCTCTCAGGAGGCTTCCTGACTCGGTCCGGATAACACCTCGGGGGTGTAGTAGTTTCTGGTGGTGTAGTAGGTTCTTCTGGCAAGGCTGATTCGGCTTGAAGGCCAGTGTCGGGTTCATCGGGCTCCAGTATCACCGGATCGGAGGTAGATATGGGTATCTCTACATCATCGTTAGATGTATAGAGTGGTGGTGTAGGTTGTCCCTTTTGGATGACTTGATGATTTGGTCAGCATGGCGCCTTATTATGCTGTCTCCGATGTCCACGGTATACATCAGTGGTCCTAATCGTGTGCAGATAGTTCCAGGCTGCCATTTCTCGGTACGGTAGTCCTAGTTGGCCTTTCATTCATGCCCTGAAACTGCCGGTTCTCCACGTCCCTTTGGATGTTGGGCTTGACCAAATCCAGCCGGCATCTTAGGTTTCTATTGTAGAACATCATGGCGGGAGTTTGGTTAGTAACCATATGCGTTGCATTCCTATATGCAAATAAGAAGTTATCCACCTTGTGCTGAAGTTTTATGTCTTCATTACCCATGGCCTTGATGGCCTTCTTGAAGGTCTGGACAAACCTTTCAGCCAATCCATTGGTGGCGGGATGGTATGGGGCGGACGTGTAGTGCTTTACCCCATTGTTTTTTAAGAACTTTCTGAATTCTTCGGACACAAATTGCGGTCCATTATCAGAACATATCTGCTCCGGCAGCCCATTCCTGGCAAATATGGTCCTTAATACTGTGATGGTTTTTTCTGTGGTGGTGGAGGACATCTTTATTGCCTCCGGCCACTTGGAGTGTGCTGCGATTAAGAACATTGAGTCCATAAATGGACCAGCAAAGTCGATGTGCACCCTTTGCTAGGGAGATGAGGGCCACTCCCATGGATGTAGAGGGACCTGTGGTGGAGCATTTTGGACCTTCTGGCATCCTAGGCAGCTCTTGGTCATGTCTTCGATGTCTCCATCGATACCTGGCCACCATACAAATGCCCTAGCTAGGTTCTTCATTTTCACTCCACCCAGATGCCCCTCGTGAAGCTCCTTTAGCACTTTATCCTGGAGTTTGGGTGGAATCACCACTCTGGATCCACACATCAAGGTTCCTCGGCACACTGACAGCTGTTCTCTTCTTTGCGAGAATGCTGGCAACAGTGGTTCGCCATGTGCTGGCCATCCCTTCACTGTTAAATCGTAGACCCGTGAGAGAGTAGGGTCATTTCTTGTCTCCCTTTCAATGGCAGAATTTGTCACCAGTAGACATTCCACTATGGTAGAGTGGAATATCTCTACTGGGTCTACTGTAGGTGCCTCTTCTATCGTTGGCAACGGTAGGCGTGATAAACCGTCAGCATTCCCATGCTGTTTTGACCCTTTGTATTCAATGTTGTATTGGTGTGCCCCTAGAAAAAGGGACCACCTCTGTAGTCTTTGTGCCGTCATAATGGGGACACCTTTCTTAGGGTTGAATATGGAGATGAGGGGTTGATGGTCAGTCAGCAAGGTAAATTTTTGTCCGTGTAGGTAATGGTTGAATTTCTTCACTCCCCATACCAGGCTGAGTGCTTCCCTGTCTATCTGGGCATAGTTACGCTCAGCTGAGTTCAATGAGCGTGACGCAAAAGCTATCGGCCGTTCCGAGCCATCAGGGAATCTATGGGACAATACCGCTCCTATGCCGTAAGGGGATGCATCGCACACCAGTCTGATTGGTAGTGATGGGTTGTAATGAGCCAAAATTTTCTCGGATGTGATTAAGTCCTTACATTTATGGAAGGCACGTTTACAGTCTTCGTTCCATTTCCAAATCACTCCTGTCTGTAGAAGATCATTAAGAGGGTGTAGAATAGTTGATAAGTTCGGTAAAAATTTATGATAGTAATTTATTAATCCCAGGAATGACCTTAATTGTGAAACATTTTCAGGTGCTGGGGCTTTTATAACTGCTTCAATTTTTTCAGGTGACTTATGCAACCCTTCCTTATTAATTATGTGGCCACAATATGATATCTGATTTTGGAAAAATTCGCACTTGGGGCGATTTGCTCGTAGGCCTCATTCTTTCAGCCTAGTGAGCACCTGCTCCAAATTGGCAAGGTGCTCGTTGTCGTTTTCTCCTGTTATAAGGATGTCGTCTAGGTAGCATTGAGTCCCCGGAATCCCTTGCAGGACTTGCTCCATAGCTCTTTGCCAGATAGCTGGAGCTGATGCTATTCCAAAAACCAATCGATTGTACTGGTACAGGCTTTTGTGTGTGCTTATTGTGAGATACTTTTTAGAGGTCTCCTCAACCTCCATCTGTAGATATGCCTGTGCCAAGTCAATTTTTGTGAAACGTTTCCCTCCCGATAGTGAGGCGAAAATATCTTCTATCCTCGGAAGAGGATATTGTACCGTGTGAAGGACCGGGTTTACAGTCACCTTAAAGTCCCCACAGATGCGAATTTTTTTCTGTTCCTCAGAGTTATTTTTCAATGTTTTTTTCATGACTGGAACGATGGGTGTTGCCCATTCACTCCAATCTATTTTGGATAATACTCCCGACTTTTCCAAATTCTTCAGCTCTGCCTCGACTGCCGGAAGTATTGCGTATGGCACCGGTCTTGCCTTAAAAAATTTTGGAATTGCTGTATCTTCCACTTTTATTGAGGCGGTGATGCCTTTCAAGGTTCCTAGTTTCTCTTGAAACACTTCTTTGGCGTTGGCCAAGATGTCTTTTAATCGTTCAGGTATGATGTCATCATTGTTTTTTTCCTTACTGGTCACCGTCAGTGCCTGAATGGAGTGCCAGTCTAAACGTATCTTCCTTATCCATTCACGTCCCAACAACGGTGGACCACCATCTTGTAGAATGTATAAATACAACTTTTGTATTTCTTTGCCGTTGTATACCACAGGCACCCTTATTTTTCCTTTGGGGTAGACTTTCTGCCCCGTATATGTTTTTAAGATAATGGATGTGTCTTTTAGAGGTATATGTGAAAATAGCCTCTCGTAATCTCGTCGATTTATTACGGTTAGAGCTGATCCTGTATCTAGCTCCATTTTAACTGGGGACCCTGCTATTGTGAGGGTAACCCAAATGGTTTGGTAATCCTCTTTGGCAAGTACATTATGTAATTTGAGACAGCTTAGTCTCTTGTTTCCGGAGTCGCTATCGCTATTCTGGCCTTCGGAGCTATTGTCCGTCATCATTTGTACCTTCCTGTACTTTTCTTTATTGATTTTTTGTTTTCTGTCAGTGGATTTATTTTGTCCAGATTGGCATACCCGTGCAATGTGTCCAATCTTACCACATTGCCTGCATGCTTTGCCCTTGAACCAGCAGTCCCTCTGGTTATGGGTGGATCTGCCGCAGCGATAACATCTTCCGAACTCCTGTGTCATTTTATGGGTGCCGAAGTCCTGTGCCTCTTGTTGTATCTCTGCAGCTCCTTTTGCTGCTGCTTCGTATGATACAGCCATACTGAAAGCTTTGTCCAATGTTAAATCTTTTTCAGAAAGCAGTCTTTTTTGTGTTCCTTCACTTAAGAGACCGCAAACAAATTTGTCTCGAAGATAATCCGATAGTCCTGCTCCGAATTGGCAGTACTTTGATAGCTTTCTTAATTCGGTTAGGTAATCAGCGTTACTTTCATTCTTGTGTTGATTTTTCTTGAAGAACTTGAATCGTTCCGCTATCAGCAGCGGTGTTGGGTTTAAATGCTCCTGCAGGGTATCAACAATTTCTTTAAAAGTCTTGTCCTTTGGTTTGGCTGGAGTGATTAAATTTTGTAACAGCCCGTATGTCTTCACGCCCATTAAGTTCAGAAGTACTGAAGGTTTTTTTTCATCTGTTATTCCATTTGCAGTGCAATAAACCTCTACTCTTTCCACGTATGTGGTCCAATCTTCTATTTCGCCATCAAAAGCCTCAATATTACCAGATTTAGGCATTTCAGAAAAGATATGGCGCTTCCTGCGCTTTTTTTTTTTCTCTCTGTAGCAATGATATGGCGCTTCCCGCGCTTTCCCGCCGCTGCTACCGATAACAACGCTGTTTTACTGTGGTTTCCGTTTATTCACTGTTGGAGACTCGTTCCCGACGGAGGTCTAAACGCTGACCTGCTTGCCGCGCCGGCCGTCTCTCGAGTGCACCCTCCCAGTCCGTTATTGCTTGCCTCCGATTTCGCTGCCTGTCTCAGCTGTAGAGCCCGCCGCTGGAGCTCCAGCCTGACGCCCAGGAAGGATTAGCGCAGTACCTGTCACCAGCTTGGCCAGCTGGTGAAACCACAGTTTCTCTTACTTCCTTGAGTCTTCTGGACGCTGGAGGAATCGATGTCCTTGAGGTGCTGCCGAATTGCAGGTAAGTTCGTTTCCACTTCGTCGTCACTGTAGTATCCGTGTGTAGATAAAGACACTGAAGACAGGAGTTGGTTCATAGGTATTTACTAAGCAAGTCTGGGGGGGTTTCTAAAGGATATACACAATACACAGGCTTATATAGCCCAAGTGGCAATTACCGGCATTACGCACACCTGGGGCTCTTAAAGGCACATACACCATAATTGCTCTTAAAGGCACATACACCACAAATACTGTCACACCACCTCCTATCTTTCCTTCCCTATCTTTCCTGAACACCTTATATTGAAGGGATAATTACAAGTCCTAGCCCTTTCAGACTACCCCAGATCAGGCGTACTCCCCAGACGTTCACCCTCAACCAAAGTTAGAGACAGCCGAACTCCACAAGACGCTTAAATGGGTCTAACGGTTCAAGCTATCTCTCCCTAAAGGAAAGGAACGACATGAAGATATTACCATCCTCCGGATAGCATTTTTAATAAGTTTAACTAGACTGTAACCTTCCGGATACTATAACGGTTCGGAATACCCCCCAGAACTCTGCAACTCTTCACCAGAGAATATACAGAGATTTGAGTTTGCAAGGTTGATACAGAAATTACTCTGTGAGACAATTCTAAAAATATATAAATTTATTAAAGTACTGACATGTAGATAACAGCTGGTGTATCCATCGCAACATTACAGTTCAAAAACAATTAGCTTTCATTTCTTATTTCTCAGAGATCCTTAATCTCAAATCTTAACTTCGTTACATTTCTACTTTTCTTACTTATTTCTAAATCCAGAACATCCACCAAAATCAAATAATAGTACCTCTTTGATCACCTGAGACTCAAAGTTAAAGATTTACAGAGGTGTCTGACGTAAGAAAACTACTAGGCACTTGGTCAGAGTATTAAACAAGGCTTTAATCGACTGTTTCACAACATGGAAGTCTAGTTATCCTTCACTAGTTCCTGTTTACAAAATGTCCCTGAACAAGCTGGGCCCGTGCCCGAGTATTTATATTCTCCCTGGACAGTGCCACCAGCAGGCCGCCCAGTATATTTCATAAGTCATTTCTACACGAATGGCACGATTTATGTCATTCTTCCCGCCTGAAAGATTGGAAGTCCGGCAGCTTCTTTCTACTGAATTAGTCGGACTAAGAATAGACGCAGTCATTTGGATCTCCATCAGTGGCTGGAAGGCACGTCTCCTCGGACCGTGTTTTGGTCCCTGAGTTGCTTAGTTCGTACCAGTGGGCTGACAGAGTCCGTGTCGCTTTGATCGACCTGAAAGGGACTGGGGAGATCGTGGCTCCGGGTGCGGGCCCCCACAGGTGCAGATCTGGCTTCACCCTGCCCAGTAGTCGGTGATTGACTGGCGTCCTGACTTCGGGTGGCCATCCCACGGGGAGCGCTCTGTTCCCCGGGTTGATCCGATGGAATAGCTGGCAGATCCCTTGACGTCCCGGGTAGGGCGTCATCTTCAGAGGAGCGCAGGGTATCGGTGTCATTGATATGGGTCCCATCGATTGGGTCTGTGAGACCGGTTGGGCAGGGAGCCAGATCCCGGAGTGACACTGCGGATTCCCAGCCATCAGGGTACCGCACGTATGCGTACGTGGGATTTACATCCATCAGTTGCACTTCGTCGATGAGGGGATCACTCTTAGAGGATCGGACCAAGCTTCGGAGCAGCACGGGGCCAGGAGCTGCCAACCATGATGGTAGGGACGTCCCATGAGTGGAGCGACGCTGGAACCCGAAGAATCGTTCGTGAGAAGTAGCGTTGGTGGATGTAGAAAGAAGAGACCTGATGGAATGCAATGCATCAGGGAGCATAGTTTCCCACTGCTGGTCTGATAGGTTGTGTGACCTCAGTGCAAGACAAACAGCGTTCCAAATGATTGCATTGTATCTCTCAACCTGTCCATTTCCAATAGGATGATACGGTATCGTTCTACTTGCGGTGACTCCCCGTTGGGAAAGATAACTTTTGAGTTTGCTTGACATGAAGGAGGGACCCCGATCAGAGTGGATGAAATTGGTCGTACCGCAAAGGGAAAAGACCTGATCAAGGCATTTGATCACTGTGGAAGTAAGCATATTGGGATGGGGAAAGCAAAGGGAAAGCATGAATATTCGTCCACCATAGTAAGCAAGTAGGTGTTTCGTGTTGAGGAAGGCAGTGGCCCCTTAAAGTAAATGCTGAGTCACTGCAAAGGCTGCATAGTGTGTATGAGCGAGCCATCCGACGGACGGAAGAATTGCGGTCGTCATCGGCTAGGATAGAGTAGTCATCAGTGAGGGCTTCCGCCTGAGGCCCTTTGGAGGAGTCACCAAAAGTGATAGCAGCAGTCCGTGCACGCGGTAAAAGATAGGCATCTGCATTTCTTTTGCTAATTCCAGAGAACATGCCTAGTCATAGGCAGCTAGTAACTTGAGGGTTTTATTCTCCAACAGACGCTGGCATATGAAAGGAGATGCAATTCCATTAATAAAGGAATCATGAAATAACTCCTCCTGGTACTGCTCAGCTGAGACAGCTTTGAGATTACAATCCTTGCTGAGCCTGCGAAACTTTTGAAGGAATTTGTCAAGTGATACCTCGGGTTGTTGTCGAGTTGTGGCCAGTAGATGCCGAGCAAAAATTTCGTTTGGGGCCTTAACATATAGTTGCTGTAGTATTTGGATAGTGGAGTCATAGTCTACACAGTCTTCGATATAGTCAAACACATGAGGGGATACATAATTGGCATGTATCTCTAACTTATCAGGAACATTCTCACCACATACCCTGAGGAAGTTGCTGAAGGTACGATACCAGTGTTTCCATACCTTAGCCGTTGTAGGTGAATTCGGGTCCAGGTCAAGACGGGCAGATCGGAGTAGTTTCTCCATGATGGGTTGATACTACCTCTGGTTCCCTTCTACCATTTGAGTCAAAGCCATCTGTTCCCAAAACCACTCAGAGCGTGGAGCAGCAAGCAGTCGTTTAAATTGACGTAAGAAAACTACTAGGCACTTGGTCAGAGTATTAAACAAGGCTTTAATCGACTGTTTCACAACATGGAAGTCTAGTTATCCTTCACTAGTTCCTGTTTACAAAATGTCCCTGAGCAAGCTGGGCCCGTGCCCGAGTATTTATACTCTCCCTTGACAGCACCACCAGCAGGCCGCCCAGTATATTTCATAAGTCATTTCTACATGAATGGCACGATTTATGTCAATGCCTCTGAAGAGTTGAGAAACGCTTTGCCCGTTCAGCAAGTTCTGCCTTTCTGTTGAAAAGGTCTATTTTTATACTCTTTTGGCAGTGGTTTCTTCTTTGATGTTCTCTGCTGATGTCAGCTAATTGTCTTTATTGATATCTCTGTTTGAATGCTTTCTATCTTACTATCAATTCAACTATTGCATGCATAATTATTTCTCTACCTTTAGGTGTTCCAAAAACCATCATAAAAACAATGACAGCAATGGTTTCTGTTTGATGCCATTCTTATCAAAGATTCTTCATCCAATTCTTAATATTGGCTTTACTGGTTTTTAGCAGACGTCGTGACTCCGTGCTGCTCCAAGTTTAATACAAACACAATGTGCAGGATTTTCATTGGGCCGTGGAGGCGGGATTGGAGGTGTGTGGGGGGTTAAAATCCCGAAATCGGGGGTCCCGACCCCATCCCGCCCCCAACCCGCCTCCATGCCAGTTTCAAAGGAGGCGGGTACCCGCCCCGCACTGGGACCTGCCTCCCCAAGGCGGGAAGGGGATTAGTGCCAATTAACTGGCTGTTAACAGGTAGTTAACAGGCAGTTTTTAGCCTAATCCCTATTTTTAATGTTGAAGTGTGGGATTCCCGATGGCTCCAAACCACGTCAAGTTAGAGGGGGCGGACCGTCGGGATGAAGGGCTTGGAGGGGTCGAGATGTCCGGTGTTCAGGTGAGTGATAGGTGCATGACTGCAAAGATAAGTGTGTTTGGTGTGTGTAAAGTGTTTAAAGACGTTTTACATACCTTTACTTACCTTTACAGCCTTCCTTCCTTCAGGTCTCGGGAGTCCCTCATCTCACCGGCACAGAAAGCAGAATGGCTGCGAGCTGTCAAGAATTGCAGCATTCAGTTTTCTGTTCTGGGGAGATCTCTAAATGATCCTGAGAGGAAGTAATTAACTTAGAATATAGGTTGTCAGTGTTTGACAGCTTCAAACAGCTGTGAAACGCTGATATTTCATCTGTCAAAAGGTCTGGACAGATGAAATATCAATCTATGACGTCACCTGTTGCCGAGTGGCCCTTAATTGGCCTGCTGAGCCCGCTGGGTGGGCTCAACAAGGTCAGTCAAGTCTAAATCATGTGGGTTGGCTAGAACTCGATGGAGGCGGGACTACAACCCCGAAAGTTGCAGTCCCGCCTCCTTCCCGACTCCTCAATGAAAATCCAGCCCAATGTAATTGCTTGGTGTCTCTATTGAAGTTATATCTTCAAAGTGTCCTTGTTGGTATCATATTTACTATGTATATAAATTAAAGACACTTCAACTGAATGTTTCATGCATTTCTAGCTATCTCAATTGGTTGCATATTTAATCGTGCTTCCTGTCATCCAAGTTTAACATAAACACTATTTGACCAGCAGGTGTTTCTTTTACTTGATGTCATGCTTCAAAGGCACATGGTTCTTTTAATGTTTGTGTTTCTGTTAATGTGTTATTTCTTAACACTTTAAACTGGGTCTTCTCATTGTGTTACCTCCAAACTCTAGACCTTTCGGAAGCACCAATGGTTTGCTTCAATCTTTCATTGTTTTAGTATATTTAACTAATTCCCATTTCAAAGCTTGTTTACAACTTTGTTATCAACTGATCTTTATCTCAGAAGCCTGTTCTCTGTTTACAGCCTATGTCTCTGAGGTTTTACAGCTTGTGTCTCTGAGGCTTTAGATTTTTAAACCCAGTATGTCATGTATTAATAATATTAGAAATCTGTTCATGGTATCATGTATTTCTCTGAATCATGGCTATTCCTTCACAATATCCAGGAATATTTAATACCCAATCCTGCCCTTTTTTGACCCAGGTCTCCGTTATTGCCATTACATCATATTCCTATGTGGCTATTTGCGCCTGCAGCTCAGCAACCTTGTTTACTATTCTTCGTGCGTTCACATACATACACTGTAAACCTATCTTAGACCATCCTGTGTTCTCTCTTAGTCTAACCCCACCTAATAGCTTACTATTTCTTACTTTAGTGCTATCCGTCTCTCCCAATCCTTTGTGCCCTTTGTTTCTCCTTTCTAATGCTACATCCTGGTGCCCATCCCCCTGCCACCTTAGTTTAAACCCTCCCCAACAGCACTAGCAAACCTCCCCGCGAGGATATTCGTACCGGCTCTGTTGAGGTGCAACCCATCCGGCCTGTACAGGTCCCACCTCCCCCAGAACTGGCCCCAATTCCCCAGGAATCTGACGTCCTCCCTCCTGTGCCGTCTCTCTAGCCACGCATTCATCTGCTTTATCCTCCTATTTCTATACTCACTCGTGCGTGACATCAGGAGTAATCCAGAGATTATTACCTTTGAGGTCCTGCTTTTTAATCTCTTTCCTAGCTCCCTGTAATCTGCCTGCAGGACCTCATCCCTCTTTCTACCTACGTCGTTGGTACCAATATGGACCACGACCTCCCGCTGTTCACCCTCCCCCCATCAAAATGTTCTGCAGCCGCTCGGTGACATCCTTAACCCTGGTACCAGGGAGGCAACATACCATCCTGGTGTCACGTCTGTGGCTGCAGAAACGCCTGTCTGCTCCCCTAACTATCGAATCCCCTACCACTATTGGTTCACCTATTTTCCTCCTTCCCCCTGTACAGCTGAGCCACGAATGGTGCCGTGGACTTGGCTCTGGCTGAACTCCCCAGAGGAACCATCGCCCTCACCAGTACTCAGAACAGAATACTGGTTGGAGAGCAAGATGCACTCAGGGGACTCCTGCACTACCTGCCTGGTTCTCCTCTTCTGCCTGGCAGTCACCCATTCCCTCTCTGCCTGCACACTCCTTAGCTGCAGGGTGACCACCTCCTGAAATGTGCTATCCATGAAGCTCTCAGCCTCGCGGATGCATCGCAGTGACGCCAGCTACTGCTCAAGCTCTGAAAGCTGGAGCTCGAGCTCCTCCAGCTGACGACACTTCCTGCACACATGGTTGTCCAGGACATGGGAAGCATCCTGGATTTCCCACATGGCACAGGATGTGCATTCCGTGGAACTGAGCTGCCCTGCCATGCCTTTATTTTTCGATTATTTACTAACTTTACAGAAACTTAAGACTAAGATGTACCTAATTCAAGTTATTAATATAATACATTATTAAGTTACTAATTTAATATAGTATTAACAGTTACTAATTTAATGTAGTATTAACAGTTACTAATCTCCAAGCTCCTGCTTTATCCCTAACCAACTATTTAACCCCGAACCCTAGCTTGAACAGTCCCTCTCTGAGGGCGCTCTTTAGCAGAACTTAGCAGAAATAAATTAAAACTTAAAAAAACTCACTCACCAGCTACTCACCTATCAGCTCCTTTCCTTGTGCTGATGTCACTTTAGGTTTTTTACTCTGATGTCACTGTTTCAAATTCTGCCTGTGTTGAGTTGCTCCGTTCTCGCTCAGGTCCGCCGCCTTTGGCTAATTATCAATATACCAGCAAAAAGTATAATAGATTCAGGAGTTTCCCTGCTGTCTGCCACAGGGAAAGTCATCACAAGAATCCTTCTCAATCGCCTTCTCCCAGTGGCTGAAGAGCTCCTCCCAGAGTCGCAATGCGGATACCGCCCACTAAGCGGCACAATGGACATGATCTTCACCATGCGCCAATTACAAGAGAAATGCAGGGAACAGCAACAACCGCTGTACATGGCCTTCTTTGACCTCACAAAGGCCTTTGACACTGTCAACCGTGAGGGATTATGGAGCATCCTCCTCAAATCCGTCTGTCCTCAAAAGGTTGTCATCATCCTCCGCCTGCTTCACGACGACATGCAAGCCGTGATCCTGACCAATGGTTCTACCACAGACCCAATTCGTGTACAGATCGGGGTCAAGCAAGGTTGTGTCTTCGCACCAACGCTCTTCTCGATCTTCCTTGCGGCAATGCTCCATCTCACCCTCAGTAAGCTCCCCGCTGGAGTGGAGCTAATTTACAGAACAAACGGGAAACTGTTCAACCTCTGTCGCCTCCAGTCCAGATCCAAGGTTGTCCCTTCCTCTGTCGTTGAATTACAGTATGCAGACGACGCTTGCGTCTGCACACACTCGGAGGTCGAACTCCAAACCATCGTTAACACATTCACCGAAGCGTACGAGAGCATGGGCCTTACACTAAACATCCGTAAGACAAAGGTCCTCTACCAACCTGCCCCCGCCACACAATACTGCCCCCGATTATTAAAATCCATGACAAGGCCTTGGACAACGTGGACCACTTTCCATACCTCGGGAGCCTACTGTCAACAACGGCAGACGTCGATGACGAAGTCCAACACTGCCTTCAGTGTGCCAGTGCAGCCTTCGGTCGCCTGAGGAAGAGAGCGTTTGAAGACCAGGGCCTCAAACCCGGCACCAAGTTCATGGTCTACAGGGCAGTAGTAATACCCACCCTCCTGTATGCCTCAGAGACATGGACCATGTACAACAGGCACCTCAAAGCACCGGAGAGGTACCACCAATACTGCCTCCGCAAGATCCTGCAAATCCATTGGCAGGATAGGTGCACCGATGTCAGTGTTCTCGCTCAGGCCAACATCCCCAGCATCGAAGCTTTGACCACGCTCGATCAGCTCCGATGGACGGGTCACATCGCCCGCATGCTCAATACGAGACTCCCAAAACAAGTGCTCTACTCAGAGCTCCGACACGGCAACAGAGCCCCAAGTGGGCAGAGGAAACGCTTCAAGGACACCCTCAAAGCCTCCTTGAAAAAGTGCAACAGCCCCACCGAATCCTGGGAATCCCTGGCCTAAGACTGTACAAAGTGGAGGAGAAGCATCTGGGAAGGCGCCAAATACCTCGAGTCTCTTCGCCAGGAGCAAGCGGAAGCCAAGCGCAAACAGCGGAAGGAGCGCACGTCAACCCAAGCACCCCACCCACTCACCACTTCAACCATCATCTGCCCCACCTATGACAGAGACTGTAGGTCCTGCATTGGACTCATCAGTCACCTGAGAACTCATTTTTAACGTGGAAGCAAGTCATCTTCGGTTCCGAGGGACTGCCTAAGAGATAATAGATTTAGTGATGCCTTGTGGTACATAGGATTTCCAGCTAATTATCGATATACCAGCAAGAATTGTACAACAATCTCTAACTCTCTTATTGATTGCCATCACACATCAAAAACTTGAAACTACTACAGGCATGAAAACTAATAAGTAATAATAGATTACAAAGAGTGAGTTCATTACCGCAATCTAATATCAAGTGCTCAGGTTATGGTTACAAACCACTTGAGCTTTCCTCTAAGAGGTTATGCTGCCATTTGAATCTTCTTGCTTATATTGCAGCCTTAAAACCAATTCCAGATATCCAAGATTGATGCATAAATTGGCAATGTACTGCTGCAGCCTAAAATGTCAATTTGCAAAAATCTTTTCTTCATACTAAAGAAAACATAAAAACAATTTTTTATAGGTATTTGACAAATAGAAAGCATTTATGAATTCTGGTAAGAGATTCAAATGAACAGAATTTATGGAGAAGGCTATTTAGTTTACTTCAGTAACAAAATTATTTAGATTTTACATGATCATCTTGAACAAATCTTTTTAATTCAATAACTGTAAATCTGCAGGTGCCTGTTCATTCATTTTAAGCTTGGAGATCTTGTTTGGAATTAACATTTTAACCACTCTCCGGTGGAGGGTTCGCATATGTAAGACAAAACTATGTACAAAAAAAAGGAGGATCCCATCAAATCAACAAATACAGTAGCAGATCCTACAATAGATGTTTGGAGTAAAGTATACAAGGTTTGTTGTAATCATGCTATTTGTTATTCTGTCAGAATAAAGTAACAAATTAAACCTTAATTATAACATTTAGGATATATCTTGAATTAGAGAAAAATGTTAGGAAATGTCGGGGATTACTCATTTAAGTGGCATTTGGAAGAAAATAATAAATTGCTGATTCTGTACAATCCTATAATTTTCAAAGCCCAAAAGCTGTATGACAAAGAAAAGCATTTCCTGTAATAGAAAGGAACTGCTGGGGTGTATGGTCCTTTTACATAGGATTACATAGGATATATGGCACAGAAACAGGCCATTGGGCCCAACCAGTCCCTGCCGGTGTTTATGCTCCACTCGAGCCTCCTCCCATCTTTCCTCATCTAAATCTATCAGCATAACCCTCTATTCCCTTCTCCCTCATATGCTTATCCAGCCTCCCCTTAAATGCATCTATACTATTCGCTTCAACCACTCGAGTTCCAGATTCTCACCACTCTTTGGGTAAAGAAGTTTCTTCTGAATTCCCTATTGGATTTCTTGGTGACTATCTTATACTGATGGTCTTTAGTTATGCTCTTCCCCACAAGTGGAAACACTCTCTCTCTATCCACTCTATCAAAACCATTCATAATTTTGAAGACCTCTATTAGGTCACCCCTCAGCCTTCTTCTTTCAAGAGAAAAGACACCCAGCCTGTTCATCCTTTCCTGATAGGTATACCCTTGCATTTCTGGTATCATCCTTGTATATCTTCTCTGCACCCTCTCCAGTGCCTCAATATCCTTTTTATAATACGGCGATCAGAACTGTACACAGTACTCCAAGTGTGGTCTAACCAAGGTTCAATACAGATTTAGTATAACTTCCCTACTTTTCAATTCTATCTCTCTAGAAATAAACCCTAGTGCTTAGTTTGCCTTTTTTATGGCCTTGCTAACCTATGGCGCAACTTTTAGTGATTTGTGTATTTGTACTCCAAGATCCCTTTGTTCCTCTACCTCACCTAGACTCGCACCCTCCAAGTGATAAGTGATCTCCCTATTCTTCCTACCAAAATGTAATAACTCACATTTAACTGTGTTGAACTTCATTTGCCAATTATTTGCTCATTCTGCAAGTTTATTAATGTCCTCTTGTAATTTGTTGCAGTGTTCCTCAGTATTGACTATCACCCCCCCCCCCCAATTTGGTATCATCCGCAAATTTAGAAACTGTGTTTTGATTCCAAAGTCTAAATCGTTAATTTAAATTGTGAACAGCAGTGGTCCCAGCACTGATCCATGTGGAACACCACCTTCTGCCACTGTGAATAGCTACCTTTTACTCCCTGTCTCTGCTTTCTGTCTTGAAGCCAGCTAGCAATCCATCCTGCTACTTGTCCCCTGACTCCGCATTCTCTGACTTTATTCATTAGTCTATTATGGGGTACCTTATTGAAGGCCTTTTGAAAATCTAGACAAATTACATCTACTACATTACCATTGTCTACTCTCTCTGTTACCTCTTCAAAAATTCAGTAAGGTTGGTCAAGCAAGATTATCCCTTTTGAAATCCATGCTGACTATTCATTATTATACTTTTCATTTCTAGATGTTCTTCTATTTTCATCTTTAGTAGGGATTCCATTATTTTTCCTACCACCGATGTTAAGCTAACTGGTCTATAATTCCCTGGACATGTTCTATCCCCCTTCTTAAATATCGATATTACACTAGCTATCCACCAGTCCTCTGGCACTACACCTTTTTCTAATGAATGATTAAATATGTGTATTAATGCCTCTGCTATCTCTTCCCTAGATTCTTTTAAAATGTGGGGATGCACTGCGTAAAAGAAACTAGTCTATTTCTGATCATTTAAAGTTAGGTTTTGCACTAAAACTGAACTATCTAATAATTTAAATTAAACAACATTTAACGTAGCGAAGTGGGAACTTCGTGCTAAAATATTAAATTATCGGATAATTTGAATTAAGCAACTACGAGTAGACGATACCTACATCTGCTGCTGCTGCTTCTTAAAACACAAGTGCTGTGCCTTTTTCTACAGCGGCTATTGCTTTTGGTGGCAGTAATGCCTGAGCAGTGTAGGCTGTAGACCATTTCATAGCTGTCACTATTGATGCTTATTAACAGATGAGGAGTCCTATTCATTCAGATCACATAAGCAATGTCATTTTTTTTCTCTGCTGCAACGCTTCCCTTAGTAATCTAGTTTGGCTCATATCTGGCAGTGGGATTTGATTTAGAGAGTGTCCAGTAATTTAAGATTTTGACACATGATCATATAATTGGAAGCTGATTGTAGTTAAAATAAATAAAATATATATCGACCATATTATTTGTTGGTAGCCACAACACTCTGAACTTGCAATGATTAGTTCACAGTCATACCCATTGCTGTACAAAAATGGACCCAAAACAAAAAGTCTACCCCAGCCCTGTGATATTCTCCCCCTTTCTCCTAAAAGCATTGCCTCATGCTTTCCTATTATATAATTCCATGCATTCCAGTCGCTCTTTAAAAAGAAAATGTAAAAATTGTCCTATCAGGAAACTGAACATTAAAGTTTGGTGTGATTGTGTTGTGACTTCTACAACTGAACTCTGACTTCTGCTAAAAAGATTTTGCTAGTGCTGGACTGCTGATGTTTGCTATCGTCATGGGTCATCTGGTAGGTCTGCCTTTGGGACTGTGGGACAATGGGGAGCAGCCAGGAAGACGGAGAAAGCAGAAGCAGCTGAGAGAAGAGAGAGGAGGAGGGCACTGTGCAGGAGGCCATATCCACAGTGGGCCCTCAGGGAGCACTTCTCCTATCTCAGCTTCACTGAGGAGCAGTATGTCAGGTGATTCCACTTCATCAAGGAGGCTATCACTGAGCTATGTCAGCACTGCTTGTGGTTCTCAAGGCCAGCGTGGTCTTTACCTTTTAGGCAGGCAGCAACAGATGACATTTTCCAGTTTTCTGTTCACCATTGTATCAAGGAGGTCACCGAGGCTCACTGCATCAGGTGAAACAGCAACATTTCTTTCCCTATGGACAGAGTAAAGAAGGATAATAGAGCACTAAGCTGATAGCAAAAAAATTCTGCGGATGCTGGAAATCCGAAATAACAACAGAAAATGCTGGAAAAACTCAGCAGGCCAGGCAGCATCCATGGAGAGAGAAACAGAGTTAACATTTCAGATTGATGACCCTTTGTCAGAACTGGAAAAAAGCAGGAAATGGAAAGCAGGTTTAGGGGCTGGGAAAAGGTGGAGGGGATGAAAAAACAAAAGGGAAGGTCAGTGATAGGATAGAAAACAGGAGAGATTAAGAGACATTGAGAGACATTGGCCCAGTAATTCGGGTCCCAACGCGTGAGTACGGACGGGGTACTCATGCGTGGGCCCGATGGAAGTGCCGGTTTTCAGGATGCACAGCGCATGCGCTGAAAACCGGCATTTCCTGTCCTCTGAACCAAGGGGTTAACAGGCGGAACGCGTGCGACGTTTCAGGCAGCGCGTGCGCATTAAACTTCGGCATTTTCATGAATGGTTTGAGTGAGGGTAAGTCCCCACAATTTACACATAAAAAAAGGATGAGTAAAGCCCCCGAGAAGCTCCGGAGGAAGAACTCTTTCATCAGTGGAGCTTCTGAACGGCACATTTTTGTTTGGGAAAGGGAGAAAAGTTATTTTAAGAAAGTCTGAGGTAAGTTTGCAACTTTAATTTTTTTTTTAAACGGGTTTTGAGTAATGTAGGTATAAGGAGCAATTGTGGCTGTGTGCAAGGCCTAATTTAATTTGATGTGCTTATTAAATGTGAAAATGACTGTTTTAAAATGAATAATGTAACATTTCCAACATTTTTAAGAAAGAAACTTTTCATCAGTAACATATTCTTTTAAGTAATTATGTATGTATGTCTGTATATATTCCTTTACATATATGTATGTATGTGTATATTCCTTTACTTAAGTGTATGAATGTATGCATTTAATTATGACTTTCAGAGAAAGTAACTTATTGGAAAATCATCTCGGGCTGTGAAATTGATCAGGCAGGTATGGCATATTACCAAGCCGATAACGCGTTTCTCCTGCCATAGGCCGGGGTGATTTTCTAGCCAGTCACTTCATTAAAATTACTTTAACAACTCTTTCCATTTCTTCCTTGCAAGGACGTCTGTGTAAGGAGGAGGCCTGTGAGCGAGAAAAATGCCCTCTAGAAATGCTGCCCTGATGCTGTGTGTGATTTTGCTTCAAAGAATTCAAAACAGCAGGGAACAACATAGAAGACTGAGGAACCATAACCGTCTCCGGATCAGAAGGAACTACTACCCACCCCAGAGACTGTACAGGGAGAGGCGATCATTTCAGATGCTGTCGCAGGATTTGTGTGTGAGGAGGCTGCGCTTCAGTAAAGAGGCAATCGGCCGACTATGTGACATGTTGAAGGAGGACCTTCAACCACACTCGAACACCCGCCTGCCTTGTCAGTAAGGCTCAGGAGAGATACAACCAGGCACACGTGTCCACACGTCAAGTGTTGGAGAGGACAATCGGAGTTCTGAAATCACGCTTCCGGTGCCTGGATAGGTCAGGGGGGACCTTGCAGTATTCTCACCAGAAAGTGACAAGGATTGTGATGGACTGTTGTGCTTTGCATAACTTTGCCCTGCAGGAAGGACTGACCCTTAACACTGCAGAAGAGCTCCCTGCTGAAATGGAGGACATAAGCGATGCCAATGTGCCTGTGGCCAGGCCTCATGGGGAGGAGCCAAGTGCTGCCGAAAGTAAGGCTGCTCGGGAACTGCTAGCAGCCAACACCTTCACGAGCTAGTGGCGCCTTGTACCTCCCCCTCCCCCCGCAAGGCAAAGAAAGGAGCAGACACAATTTAAAGTGAAGCAGTGAACTTTTATTGCATCATAAAACAGTTTTCAGGGTCAGTTTTGATGTAGATAGTTTATAACTTTTAAATGTTAACTAGCTATTTCCTACTTTTCAAACATTTGTAAACATGAAGAGTTCAGAAAAAAATGTGTTAACAGTTTAAAGTGACTTTTTCTGCTTTCTTACTGCAATAAAGACATTCAAGGTGGAAACTAGCTATGTTCTAATTTTCAAACAGTTGTAAAAAGACTTTGGCTCCAATAAAAGTTGCACATTTTTTTCAAAGTGACTACAGGCTGCACTGTTTAAAGGAAAAGGTTACATATCCTTTCAGTCACAAATAAACATTTCAATGAAAACAGCAAACACAACATTTTACATGTCAATAAAATGAAAAATTTAACAATTGAACGATTTGCCCCCTCGCATCTGCGACTGAGGGTCCAAGGAGGTGCATTGCGCAAGAGGTCGTCATCGTACGTGTCCTCACACTGTTCCCTTTGGGGAACTGTATGAAGTGGTGGAAGGATTTCTGGCCACGTTAACGCTCCTTCCGTGACCGTAACCATCTTCATACCAGCCATTAGGGTGGTTAGTCGTATGGCGGGAGGGTTTTACGGGCTCCCACACCCCATACGAGGGGGGGGGGGGGCCACCCACACCCACGGGCGCAAGTATCCCGCTGGATGTCCACCCAGAATTTATAGTCGGAGCTCCCACTCCACTTGCCGGGACTGTCTGGAGCGGGGTTCGAAACCCTACTCCTTCTGACCCAGTGGCGGGGATGCTTACCGCTACACCAAAGGCCCACTCCGCGCAAAAGGTGACACCCATACGTTTCCTGCGCATTTTCCATCCCCGTGACTGGAGCCCTATGCTGCCACTTGAAAGGCCAAGCTATCATCTGTCCTTTTCACGGCGCCTTGGAGTTCTCATTCCCAATGATGCCCAGGCGCTGCGCCTCCACCTCATTGAGGAGATTGCTGAGGTCATCGTCAGTTAAATTGTGAGTTCTTTTAATGAAATGAATTGTGCTCATTCCAGCCATTTCATGTTGCTAATTAAATAAATTGAATGAAAAAAATGCTTTCAGGGCTTTTAAAACTCTTTAAATTGCTTTAATTCTGTTTAAAACTACTTCAGATTCTTCAAAATAATGTAAAAGTATTTAAAAGTTTATAAAAGTTACCAAAAGATTCATAAAAATACAAAGAACCTATTTAAAATGCTGTTCTGCATGTAAAAATGCTTTGCAGCTTGTGAGAAAGATTGGGGGCATGTCCTATGGTAATAAGACCTCACGGGGCGTGTCTCACTTACACTCCGCGCTGGACGCTTCGCGTTGGCTGCACTCCTGGGCGGCATGACGTCAGACGCTGCCCGGGAGTCATCATCTGAAAAAAGTAATTCCACGCGTCCCGGGAGCAGAATGGCCAGCGTGCCGGGTAAGTGCACATCAGGGGCTTGCAAGCGCGGCAAGCCCCCGAACCTAATTTCTGGGCCAGTAAGAGATATTCAAGGCAAGAGGAGGTGGTAATGGGACAGGTTTAGGAACAAAGGATGGCTCTAGATGAGGTCTGAATTGCGCTGGCAGAATGAAGGACAGCTGCCATGTGGGAGGGAAGAGAAAAAAAGGGGGCCAAACAAAAAGTGTGGATAAAAAAAAGAAGAAAATATATATATGTGATAGGGGCCGAGGTTATGATCTGAAATTGTTGAACTCTATGTTGAGTCCAGAGGGCTGTAGAGAGCCTAATCGAAAGATGAGGTGCTGTTCCTCGAGCTTACGCTGAGCTTCCATGGAACAATGCAAGAGGCTGAGGATAGTGAGGTCTGAGTGGGAATGGAGCAGTGAATTAAAGTGACAGGCCACCGGGAGCTCGGGGTCCCCCTTACGGACTGAACAGAGGTGTTCCGCAAAGCGGTCACCCAATCTGCGTTTGGGAATCCTCAGTTGTGGAAAAAGGAAGACATGTTGGAAGCACTGGTATGGAAGGTGGCATCGTCAGAGCAGATGCGGCGGAGATGGAGAAACTGGGAGAATGGAATAGAGTCCTTACATGCGGCAGGGTGAGAGGAAGTGTAGTCCAGGTAGCTGTGGGAGTCAGTGGGCTTGTAATGAATGTTTGTCAATAGCCTATCCCCAGAGATCACTAAGCTTTGTCCACATTGCAGGCTTTGGCAGGGTGCAAGGTACCATTGACTGCATCCACATTGCTTTCGTGCTCCCTGTCACCATCCTGGCATCTTTCGAAAGAAAGTGATTCCACTCCCTCAACATCCAGCAATCATGATTCTTTCATCCTGCGTTAGTCCTCCTGCCGCCTTTATTCCAATCACGCCATCAGATCACAGGCTGGTTATTGGGCAACAAGGGCTATCTCCTTCCGACTTGGCTGATGACTTCTGTCAGGAACCCGGGCACAACTACAAAGGTGGCTTACATCGAGATCCATGCCGCTACCAGAAACACCATTGAGCAGACACTCAGTGTTCCACTGCCTGGACCATTCGAGAGGAGCTTTGCAGTACAGCTCTGATTGTGTATTCAGATGTGTGGTCATCTACTGCATGCTTCATAACATTGCCACCATAAGGAACCAGCCCTTACCATCACCTGGACAGCAAGAAATGCAGCAAGAGCAGGTGGAAGCGCATGAGCAACATTGATCACCATTGCCCCTAATTGCCAGACCTCTAAGAGAGCAGCTCATCCAAGACCACGTCATGTGATATAATTCCTCCCATCCTCAATACACCAACAATCCTACAATCATTATCACCAACATCCTTACTACCACCACCTGATTGCCTTCCTTCAGTCCAGCCTTCAGGTTCACATTCAGAATTCCAATATAAGCTAACGAAGCAATGAGGCAACTTGCCACCAGTCCAGAGAGTAGGGTGCAGCAAAACAAGTTATTTCATTGTCAAATATATATTTATAAAGTTTTGAGATGCAGATGTCATATTCAGGCACCACATTTTGATGTGCATGGAAACTTTTGCCTCACACTTTTAAAACAAAAAGCAGAAAAGTTACAAAGAAATCAAGTCCATTTGCATTGGTTTTGTTTGACGTTGGGGAAGAGCCCAGGACTGAAAACCAATTGCCAAAGAACCTTTACCAGCAATAGAAATTGACTTCTAATTAACTTTAGGATCTAAGAACAATTAATATGTAATTGAACTAATGCTGCATTAATACAACAATCATATCTTTTCACCTTAAAGAGACACACCAGTTGTAGACAGCTCTACTTTAGCAGCAGAATAATATATTGAGGTAGAATTTGCGGTCAGTATGATAGCATACTCTCCGAGTACGCTATCATACTGCCTTTGAAATTGACCGCAAGTTCGGGATTTCTGCAATTTTATGACTGGTGCAAACAAGTGCAGGAGCCTGTTTGCACAGCATAAGGGGATGGGAATATGCAGCAGCTTGAAATATACACAGGTCGTGATACAAAATCTTCAAAATAAATATCTATATCCACCTAACTATCTCCTGAACAACAACAGAAAATGCTGGAAAAACTCAGCAGGCCAGGCAACATCCATGGAGAGAGAAATAGTGTCAACGTTTCAGGTCGAAACCCTTCATCAGGACTGAAAAAGCACAGGAAATGAAACAGATTAAAAGGCCAGTTTGGGGGCTGGGAAATGGGGATGAGAGAACAAAAGAGTAAAGAGACATTAAGAGGTATTCAAAATGAGACGAGATGGTGATAGGACTAGTGGAGTGACAAAAGACAGCTCTAGATTAGGTGTGAAATGCGCTGGCAGAAAGAGAGACAGCTGCCATGTGGGAGAGAAAAAAAGGGGGAAGGGCCAAAACAAAGGTGTGGATAAAAAATATGTAAAAATGTAATAGGGGCCGAGGTTATGATCTGAACTTGTTGAACTCAATATTGAGTCCAGAAGGCTGCAATGTGCCCAATCGGAAGATGAGGTGCTGTTCCTCAAGCTTATGCTGGGTGTCCGTGGAACAATGCAAGAGCCTGAGTACGGTGAGGTCCAAGTGGGAATGGGACAGTGAATTAAAATGACAGGCGACCGGAAGCTCGGGGTCACCCCTATGGACTGAATGGAGGTGTTCCACAAAGCGGTCACCCAATCTGCGTTTGGTCTCCCCAATTTCACACCTAATCTAGAGCTGTCTTTTGTCTCTCCACTAGTCCTATCACCATCTCGTCTCATTTTGAATACCACTTAATGTCTCTTCACTTCCCTTTTGTTCTCTCATCCCCATTTCCCAGCCCCCAAACTGGCCTTTTAATCTGTTTTATTTCCTGTGTTTTTTCAGTCCTGACGAAGGGTTTCGACCTGAAACATTGACTCTATTTTTCTCTCCACGGATGTTGCCTGGCCTACTGAGTTTTTCCAGCATTTTCTGTTGTTGTTTTGGATTTCCAGCATCCGCAGTATTTTGCTATCGTAACTATCTCCTGATCCCAACATAACTCACGGAGACAAATAGGGAAAGGGTGAAAACAATCTACCAAGAATGAGAGACTGATTTATCTATCTATATATATATCTATATATATATATAAACGAGTCGATCTGTCTGTCCTTCTGTCTGTCCTTCTGTCTGTCCTTCTGTCTGTCCTTGGGTGTGCGTCTGTCCGGCTATGCGCTCGAAAGTTATACTGCGTACCTACGCGCGCGTTGCCCTCCGAAGAAAGCTTACGCTTCCGGGACGCTGGTAAGTGTATTTACTTTTCGGTTGGACGAAAATTGTTTGCGCCTTATGCAAAAAACCTTCAAAATTAAACTCATTATCTGCTAGCATTGATTGACTGACGTCAAGGTTCAATCCTGTGCCGTCACGATTGACCAATCCTACAGTACGGTCCCCTGATGGTTGGCGTGTGTGTGTGTGTGGGCGGGACTAATCGTTTTCATCTCGGGGATCTGGCAGCCATTGTTTCAGTGCCATGCCGTCAGCTTCCAGCTCAAACTAATTTGAAAGTTAGTATCTCTTTTAAAAATAACATAAGATTTACCAAAAACGTTTTATAAGTACTTTCACTTTCATCTTTCAAGGTATTAAGTGTGTGTGTGGGCGGGACTAATCGTTTTCATCTCAGGGATCACAGACAGGGCCCCAAAGCCCGGCACTCGATTTAAACCGCCCGCCCCAAAACAGCCCTGGCAAAGCCGGGCTCCCCCAGCTAGTTATATATATAAAGCGGTTCTTCTGTCTGTCATTCCGTCTGTCTGTCTGTCTGTATTGAATAAACTCAAAAGTTATAGGGCGTACCTACACGTGTGTTACATCAAAAGAAAGCTTACGATTCCAGAACCGTCATAAGCATATTTACGTTTCGGCCAGACAAAAATTGCGCCCGCGGTATCCAAAAAACGTCAACATTCCGCTCATTATCCACTCATTAGCATCGAGTGACGTCGAGGTCGACCAATCGTACGGTTGAGCGACCCGACGGTCGACCAATCGCTGCGTGGTGGAGCGGGTTCCTGGCGCGTGCGGGGCGGGCCCTCCTAGACTCGAGTGATGGGACGATTAACCAATCCTACGCTTCAGTGACCTGACGGTCCACCAATCGGTGCATGTGTGGGCAGGCCTTATCGTTCTGAACCGAGGTGAGTCGCCGCCATCTTGATTCCAAACTTTTCATTTCTTTTTCCGCTTTCTGCGTGTTTCTTTTCAAATCTACATTTCCACTAAAAAAAATTGCTTTTAAAACACAAATTGTTTTTAAAAAAAGTGAATTATTTTGTAAATCTTTTCTGTTACATCTAGAATTTTCCTACCTTTAACCGTTTTTCCAGGCCTGTAAGCCTGGGCCTCTGTTGCCCAGCCACGCCCGAGCTAGGCACCCTCCCGTCGCGTCGAACAAGCGCCATCTTTGTGAAGGCTGGAGGGGGCGGGCCTGAGCCGAGCGTCGCCACCCCCCAGCCCGCCATGTTAGTAAAGGTGGGTGGGGCAGGAGTCAGCGCGCGCGACTTGAGTCCAGCCGGGCCTCACGCGGTAGGGTTGCGCGGCGGCGTCTCTCTCTTTGCTCTTGAAGCCGGCTCGGGCGGGGGGTGGGGCTTGTGAGATCGGGCCTCTGGAGATCGGGGGGGGCGAGCCTAGGGAGATCGGGGGGGGCGGGGCTCGGGAGATCGGGCCTCGGGAGATCGGCGCTCGGGAGATCGGGGGGCGGGGGCGCGGCGCTTGGAGATCGGGCCCTGTGAGATCGGGCCTCGGTGGGGCGGGGCTCGGGACATCAGGGGGCGGGGCTCGGGACATTTGGGGGGGGTGGGGCGGCGAGACATCAGGGGGCGGGGCTCGGGGACTCCCCCTCTCCCCCTCCTCCCCCCCTCTCCCCTCCCCTCCCCCTCCCCTCCCCCCTCCCCCTTCCCTCCCCTCCCCTCCCTCCCTCTCCCTTCCCCCTCCCCTCCCCTCCCCCTTCCCCCACCCCGCTCCCCCCTCCTCTCCCCCTCCCCCCTCCCCCTCCCCCCCTCCACCCCTCCCCTCCCCCCTCCCCCTCCTCCCTCCTCCCCCTCCCCCTCCCCTCCCCTACTCCCCTCCCTTCCCACCCCTCTACCCCCCCCTCCCCCTCCCCTCCCCTCCTCCCCTCTCTACCCCCTCATCCCCCCTCTTCCCCCAGTCGCTCTCTCTCTTCCCCCAGTCGCTCTCTCTCCTTCCCCCAGTCGCTCTCTCTCTCTCTTCCAACAACAACATGCCCTCAAAAGACCCTCGGCACCGCCGGGCACTTCATCTAGTATATTTTATTTTATCTTAAATATATAAATCGGTACTTCTGTCTGTCATTCTGTCTGTCTGTCTGTCATCGCGTGTGCGTCTGTCGGGTATGCGCTCGAAAGTTACAGGGCGTAACTACGCGTGCGTTACCTCAAATAAGCTTACGCTTCCGAGACGGTTTTAAGCGTATTTACATTTCGGCCGGGCTAAAATCGCGCTCGCGGTATCCCAAAAACCTTCAACGTTCCGCTCATTAGCATCTCATTCTCCGCTCATTAGCGACAGAGTGACCTCGAGCTCAACCAATCGTACGCCGGGTTGCTGGCGAGTGCCGCCGGGCCAATCGGTGCGTGTGTGGCCGGGCCTTATCGTTCTGAACCGAGGTGAGTCGCTGCCATCTTGATTCCAAACTTTTCCTTTCTTTGTCCGCTTTCTGCGTCTTTAAAAAAACGTTGCTTTTAAAAACACATATTGCTTAAAAAAAAATGATTTAGAAATGAATTAACTTATCTAATCTCATTAATTTTCCTACCTTTCCCCATTTTTCCAGGTAGGCCTCGAAGCCTCTGCTTCTCCTTCGCACCCACGCCCGAGCTAGGCACCTCCCGGCCCCACTCGAAGGCTGGAGGGCCGAGCCTCAGCCCAGCGCCGCTAGGGTGCGCTGCGCAGCAGGAGCTGAGACGCGGCATCTCTCTCTGGCTCGGCCGGGGGGCGGGGCTTGCTGAGCATCAAGCGTCACCCTGGCAACCGGCCCCCCGGCCGTCTCGCACAGCCGCAATCGGCGGTCTTCACCCTCGGGGGGGGCGCGACCCTCGGGGGGGGCCGCCAAGCGTCACCCTGGCAACCGGCCCCCCGGCCTTCTCGCACAGCCGCAATCGGCGGTCTTCACCTCGGGGGGGGCGCGACCCTCTGCGGGGGCCGCGACCCTCGGGGGAGCGCGACCCTCGGGGGGCCGCGACACTCGGGGGGGGACCGCGACCCTCGGGGGGGGCCACGGCCTCAGGGGGGGTCCGCGACCCTCGTGGGGGTCCGCGACCCTCAGGGGGGGCCGCGACCCTCGGGGGGGGGGGCCCGCGACCGTCGGGGGAGCCGCGACCCTCAGGGGGGCCCCCCGCCCCTAGCTCCCTTCCCTCCTCCCCGCGCCCCCCTCCCCTCCCTCCACCCCCTCCCCCCTCCCTCCCCCCACACCCCGCCCCCCCCTCCCCTTCCCCCCTTCCCTTCCCCCCACTTCCCCCCTCCCCTTCCCTTCCCCCCTCCCTCCCCTTCCCTTCCCCCCGCCTCCCTTCCCCCCCGCCCTCCTCCCCCTCCCCTTCCCCCCTCCCCCCTTCCCTTCCCCCTCCCCCCCCTTCCCTTCCCCCCCTCTCCCACCTTTGCTTCCCCCCCTTCCCCCCCCTCTCCCCCCCTCCCCCCTTCCCTCCCCCCCGCCCTCCCTTCACCCCCCCCCGCCCCCCCAGCCCTCCCTTTCCCCCCCGCCCCCCCCGCCCTCCCTTCCCCCCCCCTCCATCTCCCTCCCCCTCCCTCCTCCCTCCCTCCCCCCCACCCCAGTCGCTCTCTCTTCTCTCTCTTCGAACAACAACATGCCATCGAAAAAGCCTCGGCACCGCCGGGCACTTCAGCAAGTCTATCCATATTATAAATTGGTACTTCTGTCTGTCTGTCTGTCTGTCATCGCGTGTGCGTCTGTCGGTATGCGCTCGAAAGTTACAGGGCGTACCTACGCGCGCGTTACCTCCAAGAAAGCTTACGCTTCCGAGACAGTTTTAAGCGTATTTACGTTTCGGCCGGGCTAAAATCGCGCCCGCGTATCCCAAAAACCTTAACATTCCGCTCATTAGCATCTCATTATCCGCTCATTAGCGACAGAGTGACCTCGAGCTCGACCAAATCGTACACCGGGTTGCTGGCGTGTGCCGCCGGGCCAATCGGTGCGTATGTGGCTGGGCTTATCGTTCTGAACCGAGGTGAGTCACCGCCATCTTGATTCCAAACTTTTCCTTTCTTTTTCCGCTTTTCTGCGTCTTTAAAAAAAACGTTGCTTTCAAAACACATATCGTTTAAAAAAAATGATTTAGAAACGAATTAACTTATCTAATCTCATTAATTTTCCTACCTTTCCCTGTTTTTCCAGGTAGGCCTCGAAGCCTCGGCTTCTCCTTCGCACCCACGCCCGAGCAAGGCACCTCCCGGCCCCACTCGAAGGCTGGAGGGTCGAGCCTCAGCCCAGCGCCGCTAGGGTGCGCCGCGCAGCAGGAGCTGAGACGTGCGTCTCTCTCTGGCTCGGGCCGGGGGGCGGGGCTTGCTGAGCGTCAAGCGTCACCCTGGCAACCGGCCCCCTGCCGTCTCGCACAGCCGCAATCGGCGGTCTTCACCTCGGGGGGGGCGCGACCCTCGGGGGGCCGCGATCCTCTGCGGGGGCCGCGACCCTCGGGGGGGCAAGCGACCCACGGGGGGGGGGAGTGACCCACGGGGGGGCCGCGACCCTCGGGGGGGGCTGCAACCCACGGGGGGAGCGCGACCCTCGGGGGGGCCTGCGACCCCCGGGTGGGCCGCGACCCTTGGGGGGGGCGCGACCCTCGGGGAGCCGCGACCCTCGGGGGGCCCCCGCCCTCCCTCCCCTCCCTCTCCCCCCCCGTGCCCCCCTCCCTCCCTCCCGCCCCCCCGCTCCCCCTCCCCTTCCCCTCCCCCTCCCCCTCCCCTTCCCCTCCCCCTCCCCTTACCCCCCTTCCCTCCCCCCCTTCCCCCCCTCTCCCCCCCTTCCCTTCCCCCCGCCCTCCCTTCCCCCCCACCCCCCCACCCTCCCTTCCCCCCCCGCCCTCCCTCCTTCCCCCCCCCCCAGTCGCTCTCTCTCTCCTCTCTTCCAACAACAACATGCCCTCGAAAAAGCCTCGGCACCGCCGGGCACTTCAGCTAGTATATATTTTATATATATAAAAGGATAGTGGTATCTGTCTGTCTGCTGTCTGTCTGCTGTCTGTCTGGGCATCACTCAAAAGTTATAGAGCGTACCTACACATATGTTATATCAAAGGAAAGGTTATGATTAGGAGGGCGTCCTAGGCATATTTACTTTTTGGTCAGACAAAAATTGTCCGGGCAGTAGACAAAAAACGTTCAAAATTCCGCTCATTAGCGGTTGGCCAATCATACGGGGGAAATCCGCTCATTAGCATTGAGTGACGTGAAGGTTGACCAATCCTATGGGGGGAGCGCGCTGCGTCACGGGGGGCGTTTCATGGCATGTGTGGGCGAGGCCTAATCCTTCAAACTGCCGTTAGTACCTCACAAAATGGCGGCCGCAGGAAAACTATCTCCTTCC